>NC_067489.1:24122932-24357932 GCF_947179515.1 Apodemus sylvaticus
GCCAAGGCTGGCTTTCTAGAAGATCCTACAAGAAACTCAACAGCCTGGAGCCTTGTTTGTAAGAACTAATAAGAAAAGTGACTCTCCCAGGAAATATACTTATTTATTCAGCAACTATTCTTAATCATTAGTGAGCTCAAGTCCTTTCCCTGACCTTGGACAGTCATAGCACTAAGCCCAAAGGAGTTATGTGTCTGATTGCTGCTAGGAGTCCCACTACACAGATAAGGCAAAGGAAGTCCCTACTGTGCTGTAAGTTAAGGCCATCAGACATTGTCCATATTCCTAGTACAGTGGGTCTCCTGGTGATGGCTCCTCTTAGGATTCTTTGGCTTTTAAAGGATATGAGAGCGATACCATTAAATGGAAGCTGTGTTCTGGACTTTGAATTTGGGTCTCTTCCCAGGCTACAAGGTGCGGTGGCTGCATTGAGTGCAGCTCGAGGCAGCCCTGTAGTCACTGGGAACATAATCTATATACTCTACTGCTAAAGCTCTGAATCTCTGAAGACTGTGGAGGTGACTTTAAAAAGTCATTTCGGGGCACAGGACAGACAGACAGCAAACGGCTGGCCTTCACAGCCTTCCTCCTGACTCCCCTCCAATGGAAAGTTTTGCCTCTTGAGCTCAGGGAGGTGGGATTCCTGTCGAGAGGGAAGAGAGAGGAGGGAGGCAGATATGGGGAACCCAGATAGTTCCCTGCTGCATAGGCAGTCACAGGGAGAGTGACAGCAGAGACAGATGAGCCCCAGCAGCTCGGGCCTGCTCTTACACAAAATTCCTTCATCAGCAACTCGCTGAAGCTATCCGTTAATCTTCTGGCGAAGGTATATTTGTGCATCACCTTCCCCAGTAACCTAATCTACCATCTCCTTTATACATGTGTGTCTGGGGTGTTTTTTTTTTTAAGGGATGGCTCCAGGGGTGGGTTACTCACCAAGAACCAATCTACCCAGCTATGCATTGCAGCAGGCTTTAAACCCAGAGACCGCATCAGAAAGACTGCAACAGCATTGGCCAACCTGTACACCCCACTCCCTACCTGTGGCAAAGTGGATCCTCAAATGGCCTAAAAATGATAGACAGATGGATAGATAAAGTCTATTATTAGAAGTAATGTGTAACTAATTAAGACAAACAGTTTTTCTACATCTGTGTAAGTTCTAAGATAACTTACCAAAAATCATTTTAGTTACAGCAGAAATAGAACCAGAGAAACTGAGGTGAAAGACATCAATCTATTTATACTCTACCTCCAAATACAGCCCAGGGCACAGACACATGCATGCATGCATACACTCACACACACACACACACACACACACACACACACACACACACACCTGACTAAGAGCATTTGGAATAGGTCTGATCCTTTTAATTCATTTTTTAAAAAAACAAAAACTATTTGGTGATAATATTGTCTAATTTTGAAACTCTCTTTCTGCTCCCAGCCTACAAAGACAGATTTTTGAGCATGACTGAGACAGGCATATTGGCAAAAACATGAACACAGCGCACATGCACACAAACACAGACCTCCGCACTCCCACTCAGCCACCCACCCATCCTCACGTGTTCCATGTGCCCAAACAGAAACACAAAGACACAAACATTCTGACATCACTGGGAAGCGGGCTGGGTTTCCTGCAGAGTTAACTGCTGTCTTCCCTGTGTTTTCGACATGGGAAGTTTCCAGCCACATTAAAACAATCTGCTCCTTTGAGTACAGGAAACATTTCTGTAGATACGCAGTCTGACCAAGCCGGGAGCAAGTGTGGACCAGGACAGAGGACTCTGGGATAGGAAGGATAGAGTGCACACTTTGTCTGCCTCTTCCCTTGCAGAATAAGTCTGACCTGAGCCAATTCCTTCCCTGTGGTCTGCTGGCTAACTACCAGGAGGTTGAGCAGTTCCGAGCTGTGTTACAATCCACCTTCTCCTTCTGTCTGTCAGGTTTTATTTTTTTGCTTCATAGGTGGGCAGATGGCTTCCTACTTTGGATGGGTCCTATGGACCCACTCGTGACTTGGACATGCAATCTGCTTTGACCTAGATTGGACAATTTGTTCCCACTTGCGATTTTGTACTTTGGATACAAAGTACAGCCCACTGGTCCCAGGAGGAGACCCACAAAACCCCAAGTTGGGTCAGCTTACCTACAGTCAAAACCATCTGATTGATCTGCAAGGCAGTGAGAAGGAATGGTTGCTCTTTTTTTTATTTATTTTTATTTACATTGCAAATGATTTCCCCTTTTCTGGGTCCCCACTCCCCGCAAGTCCCATAAGCCCTCTTCCGTCCCCCTGTTCTTCCATCTACCCCTTCCCACTTCCCTGTTCTGGAATTCCCCTATACTCTTGCACTGAGTCTTTCCAGAACCAGGGCCCACTCCTCCATTCTTTTTGGACATCATTTAATTTGTGGATTATGTCCTGGGTATTCAAAGTTTCTAGGCTAATATCCACTTATCAGTGAGTGCATACCATGATTGATCTTTTGAGACTGGGTTACCTCACTTAGTATGATGTTCTCCAGCTCCATCCATTTGTCTAAGAATTTCATGAATTCATTGTTTCTAATGGCTGAATAGTACTCCATTGTATAAATATACCACATTTTTTGTATCCATTCCTCTGTTGAAGGACATCTAGGTTCTTTTCAGCTTCTGGCTACTACAAATAGGGCTGCTATGAACATAGTGGAGCATGTGTCCTTATTGCGTGCTGAAGAATCCTCTGGATATATGCCCAGTAGTGGTATAACAGGGTCCTCAGGAAGTGACATGCCCAGTTTTCTGAGGAACCGCCAGACTGATTTCCAAAGTGGTTGCACCATCTTGCAATCCCACCAGCAGTGGAGGAGTGTTCCTCTTTCTCCACATCCTCGCCAACACCTGCTGTCTCCTGAGTTTTTGACCTTAGCCATTCTGACTGGTGTGAGGTGAAATCTCAGGGTTGTTTTGATTTGCATTTCCCTAATGATTAATGATGTTGAACATTTCTTAAGGTGTTTCTCTTCTAACTCATTGTACTTACTGTGGCACAGTGCTTTGAGGACAATGACTAACAGACACAAGGACCCTCAGGTATCTCAAAAGACATACAACACAAGATTTTACCTTGCTATAGATGGGAATAATTCAAAGAGCTCATTTTCCAGAAGGAGTCTCACAGTGGAGAAGAGAATGGTTGCAAACAGACCCTGGATACCCAGAGAGAGAAGGGCCTGTGGCAAGGAAACCTTTCTTTCATACTTCCGGCTACAATGCCTCACACATGATTCACAAGAAGCCAGAATCTAGTTGTGTGACATATCCCATCCCCCACCCATTAAGGAGCTTGGTTTGCGTATATGTACACACTGCACTGTGATTGATGTATCTTCCTCCTCATAGAGGACCCTAAATGCATGCATGTCCTTTGACTAAAAAGGGGTCCTGTTGTACCAAGGTCATACCTGTCTGCCCTTCAACATGACTCACCTAAGGGTTGAGACAGGGGAGTACCAAAAAGACAGAGGCGCTTAAGTCACAACACTCAGTTTTTACTTGCTGTGAGTCTTCTGGCCAGTCCCTGCTCCAGTCTGTGTGGGGTTGCAATAAGATTCCAAAATGATGTTATTGTCAAAGACCAAAAGTAGGCATTCTACAGCAGAGACACGGTTCTCTGTGGAACTGTGAAAGGCAGTCTGTGTTCTGGTTGGGTGAGGCCTAACTTCCAGAGACCCCATAGATTAAGTCTACAAGGGATGGACCCATTGGCCATGCTCCCAGACACTAGGCTTCTGACACAAGGCCCTCAACTCCATAATCATTTGACCATCAGTCATGTAGGGCAGTGTCCCAAGCCCCTGATATTCTGTCTGGACTCCACCCTCACAGTCACCTGGTAATAGCCAGGTGTGCTCCTCCCCACAGTTACCTAGCAACAGCCAGGTAGGCCCAGCCCACAATTAAATGGGGTGCTTGCCCCCTCCTCTCTGTCTCTTGCTCTCTTTTCTCTTACTCTCTTCCCTCTCTCTTGCCCCCCTTGCTCCCCTTCTCTCCATGTGGTCATGGCTGGCCTCTACTTCTCTACCTTCTCCCTCTTTCTACTTCTCTACAATAAACTCTCCAACACCGTGGACTGCCTCGTCTCATCTGTACTCACCATGCTGCAGCAATGGAGCAAGTCTTCCCCTAAAGAGCAGCAGTCTAGTCTCCTGATGGAAGGCCTCTTATCACCAACCAAGCCAACCAAGCAGGCATGATTCATCCCTGCAGGACCCAACCAGAGCACTCCCCTGCCCTTTCCCTTCTGCCCTGGCCAGAGCCCAGCCCCAAGGTCCCACACTCCATTTTCAGCCCTTCGACAATATCCAATGGCATCTGAATTGTCCCAGACTGATGACCTGTCGGCCTCTGTGAGGCCCAAGGACTCACAAACTCTGCCCTGCCGGCTCCCCAAGTGACCCCAAGGACTGTCCTTTCCCACCCCAAGAGCAGGGTTCTGAGGCTTCTCAAAGCCCGATGCCTGTCTGGCAGTTCTTTGGGGATGTGCATAGTTCAACTACCCACATCCACCTTGTTCAGGGACAAGACCTCTGGGCAGGATGCCGGTCCTACTCCATTAAATCCACAGTTCTCAGGAAAAAAGTCCAGATGGTCCCTTCTGCCCACATCCGATGAGCTAGGGGTCTTTGATTGGAGGAGAAGGCACACAGGTAAGGGTGGTGGGCAATCTCCAGAGAAACACAGGATAGCTGGTCAGGACACCAGGCACCTAAGGTTATGCCTGGGTTCAACTTCTCAATACTTTGATCTCAGCTCCCACATGTAAAAGGTCAACAGTAAACCCATACCAGGGATACCATATACCCAAGAAGCTTTCTTTTTCCTATTTTTAAAATGTAATTCAATAAAATGGTCTCCAAAGAAAGGCAAGAGAGAAGCAAGGGGTGAAAGACAGACAGAGACCAACAGGAGAAAGAAGTATCCCTCAGGCAAGAAAATCACAGCTGAAGAAACCAGACTCTGCCACAGAATGAAGTAAAGGAAACAGCATTGGGGTACTTCAGAGGGGCAGTGATCTCACAACCATATAAACTAATGCTTAAGACCTCACAAGCTAGTGCTTGAAGTCTCCAGTGTGGGTGCATTAAGAGATGGCATCTCTTCGGAAGTAATTAAAGAAAAATGAGATTATGAGAGTGAAGGCTGGTGGGATCATAGTCAATGTCGTCCTAGAGACACCAGAGTGCTCTCTCACTCTCCCATGTGAGTGCACAACAACAACGAGACTGTCCCCAAGCTAGGAATCTAGCCCTCAACAAAACAGATTCTCCAGATCTTTGATCTTATGCTTCCAGGTTCCAAAACTATAAGGAATTAATTTCTGTTAAGTCTATGGCAATGCTGCCTTTTCTTTAAACCATCTCAAGATCTGGCTCCTAAGCATCTTGTGCAGTGTGTGTGTGTGTGTGCGTGTGTGTGGGTGTGTGTGTAAATGGAGTTACCCTAGTGCAGCCTACACAGCACCTTCGAGTACTAACAAAAGCAAGCCAACCTGGAGGAAGCAGCCTCTTGGACATTACCAACTTGGTTTCTCTCTGCTCCTCTCAGAAGCCACAGTGTCAGGTATGGGATATTGCTCCTCAAGTCATTTGTCAGGCAGGGGTGACACCCTGACACCCCCCATGATTATTATGAAGATAATCAAAGAATGTTGTTCCCTTGAACAATACAGGACATTCCTACTGTACTTGGTCACCTACCAGAACTTGATGATAAGCACCGACTGCTGAAGTCACCACAGGCTTCAATCACTGGACATGCATGAGGAAGCCAAGTTGCTACTGTGCAGAATGCCCTCCTATCTCTTGGCTAGCTCTCATAGCACTCAAGGGTTCTATGCAGTCTGCTGATGGAAGGAAAAGGGGCTCACCTCTTATCTGGTTATAAACCCTGTGAAGTAAAACAGTAACGGGTATTTCCATATTGTAGTAGCATGAATTTTATGGGGGTAACCAACCACTTTCTGATTGAATTTAAGGTTTTATCCACCAAAAGAACTGCATACCTGGTACTCTAAATCTGGTCAAGGACCTATAATTGGTGGTCTCATAGGGCCCAGGGGGTGAACTCACTCTAAATAGACCTAACATTAGTCTGTTAGTCTACTAAGTAGACATAGCATTATACTTTCCCTTGAAATTTGTGTCTATACCAATAGATTACTTTCAAGATCAGAGAAGTTTCTTTATGAAGTGGACAGTGGTCAACACAGAAACTCACAGCAGGCCAAACTGCAGGGACTCCATGAGTGTGAGGATCAGTGCGCCGTACTCAGTCTGTTTCACCCCCATAGATCCCAAAACAGAACCTGTATCAAGGCTCAGGAACCATTTCAAAAGAGGAGTGGGAAACTTGCAGAAGCCATGGGATGGAGAGGACCAGAAACTGTTTTAGACACGATACGACTTCTGCACTCATGAACTCATGGCTGTTGTGGTTGCCTATACAAGATCAAGCTAGTCAGCATTCAGACACAGAGGTAGGAAGGAGGGCTCTCTGAGTCCCCACCCTAAGGAGGTGTTGACATTTGATGACTTCTTGGAGAGGGAGAGCCAGTTTTCTTTCAGAGTGAGGCCTTGGTGTCTAGCCATCTTCCAGTGAATGGAAGACAAGAAGTTAGGAGAGGATAGGGACATGAGAGGGTGAATTTGGGAGAATTTAGAGAGGGCATATGAAGATAATCAAAGAATGTTGTATGAAATTGTCAAAGAATTAACAAAACTTCTGTATTTAAAAAAAAACTGCTTCCTTCAGACATTTGAGCATCTTACATCAATGGGTCTTGAGGAGCTCCCCCAAGAATTATTTAGGACAGCATTTCTCAACCTTTGGGGTCAGATGACCCTTTCACAGGAGTCATATATCAGATATGCTGCATATCAGATATTTACAGTTCATAACAATAGCAAAATCACAGTTATGAAGTAGCAGCGAAATAATGTTGTGATTGAAGGTCACTGAAACATGAGGAACTGTATTAAAGGGTCGCAGCACATTAGGAAGGGTAAGAACTGCTCTCTTGGGGACGTTCAGAAATGACAAGATTTTTTTTCTAGTTTTGCATGATACAGGCAGAGGAAGCCACTGAGAGTCCGGATGAGGTATCAGCAGAACAGAGAGCTTGTTGATAGAAGATTGCAACCAGTTCAAAGATCAGCTACCTTACAGAGCAAGGATTAAACCAGGCAAAACATGCCGACAAAGAAAGGCAGAAAAACATCCACATTGCTCAAATGGCTAGAAATCTATCTGCAGGCCTGTGGTCTAGTTTCCCGGGTGTGTCCACTACACTCAACACAAATTTTTCTTTCTTCATGCTTCAGGATACAAAATGTATTTGGAAAACTCAATCACTGGGGCCTTCCTTCCTCCACAATAAAACTAGATTAGTAGTTTGTGTTTTGATTTACACAGTAGATTGTCTAATGACTGACGCATATTTAAATGTTTTAAGCCAAAGCGTATCAATTGTGGCCCATAAAGCAGACCCAGACCACTGTGGATTGATATACGACCTGTGAGATAAAGTAGTTCTTACATTAAAAGAAGAATGGCCTCTGTGACACAGGAAATGACCTGAGGTTCACACTTCAGCATTCAGAAATAAAGATTTGTTAGAATATAGCCTGGCTGGCTTATCCAGGAATTTGCTGTGGTTGCTGACACACAATCACACCATACCTGAGGCAGAGTGTGGCAGATACTGTCAGGCCACAAAGATGTAAAGTTCTCTCTCTCTCTCTCTCTCTCTCTCTCTCTCTCTCTCTCACACACACACACACACACACACACACACACACACCCACCATTTACAGGAAACGTTTGCTAGCCTTGGTTCTGAAGATATTAGCACAATTGCCCAGAGCTGGGCGTAGCTACACATACCTGCAGTCCTAGCACTCAGGAGTCTGATGTAGGAAGATACTTAGTTCAAAGCCAACTCAGGCTACAACAGTGAAACTTTGTCTTAGAGATAGATAGATACACACACACACACACACACACACACACACACACATGTACATGTATATATACACACACACACAGAGAGAGAAATAAGCAGAGAAAATCAAGACAGAAAGAGACAGACAGACACACAGTGAGACAGAGAAACAGACAGACACACAGCCAGGCACACAGACAAACACACTCAGAGAGAAAAAGACAGACATTCAATGCAAACCCATGGATACAACTTCCCCAAGGTCTTCTCTAATTCCAGGCTAATTTGGCTTGTGGGTTGTATTAAAATGAGATGTCCCTGTGTTTATCAGTCACCCCCATCCACAGTGATGAGGTAGCAGAGGTTTGGCAAAGCCATCACTATGTTCAGACTCCACCATTGTAGCAGTAGAAATAAGCCCTTCATTCCGTACAGGGAGTAGAGAGAGGTCCCAGACAATCACTTACAAGGGCAGAAGCTGTCAAGTGAAATGAGCGGCCAGTTTCTGCTGAGACTCTGTTTTGGAGATTTAACAAAAGCAAAGGGACACGACTGAAAGCCAGGCACATCTGATTTTACATCACATCTAACAGTTACTGTCTGTTTGAGCATCTCTCTGAGCTTCTGTGTAAAATGAAAGCAATACCTGTCTCTTAGAGTCAGGGTGTCAGTACTGGCATGAGATGATATACTTGATACTGTGATCTGGCATGCCCTGCTTAGTAGATGTTGCTTGTCCTTCGATGGTAATCATGATACAGTCACTGGGTCAGATAGAAGCTGGCCACTTGTGAGTTAAGTAGGCTTAGGTTGTCACCTGCCACTCCATGCTGCAGTTCCTTCATTGATGAAATGTATGCGAGGAGAAACCTACTCCTGTGAGGGGTCAAGGAAGTAGCAAGAACCATCAATGGTGGTCCAGGAAACATGTCCCTCAGTAGACACATTAGCAAGCAAGTGAGAAGAATGCAGAGATGAACCAAGGAGACTCAGTATGGCTGAACATCACTGGGGAGGTAGGGGAGGCATCTGGGGCCAGGGCACATTTGAAGGTGTTTTCTAGAAACCCCACACCTTCCAGAGGCTTGTGCTGGCCTTTGAGTCTCTCCGTCTTCCTTCTGCCCATGTCACAAGGAGCTGGGACACTTGCAGCTTAGGTCTAGAGTGCCTTAGTTATCTGCTCATGTAAATGATGTCATCCTCACAAGTAAGCTTAAACAAAGGTGAGCTCAAGCCCAAGTGTTTTCTACGAGAGGTCAAAGTTCACCTCGTATGGGCACCCAGGCTAATAGCTATGGATCAAAGGGGACAACACCATCAGTTTGGCTGACTTTTTAAAATTAATGGTAAGCTTCCTACTCCTTGTGTTCTTTGATTGTAAAAATGTCCCTCAGCTTTGGGGCATCCAAACTCCTTTTGCATTTGCTCTCACACCCCAGAGTAGTGTGGTACCCCATTCATTTCTGCTAAGTGCTTCCCAAGGAAGATCGGTCTCTGAGCAAATACCCTAAGTCATCTTTGGGCATAGATGGCATTGGTTGTTTTTGGTTTTGTTTGTATTTCCTAGTTTTGAAGATGGCTTTTTTGTTTGTTTGTTTTCTTGTTCTTAAAGTGGCTTGGTTGCAGTCTGCAGCTGGGCCAGAAGGGGGAGGCTGAGGGAAGAGAGATTCCTGTATATGAGGGAGGAGAACCTTGGAAAGGGAGGAGAGAGGACTAAGGGGATGTGGGGAGGAGTGAGGAGAGAGGAGGACTGAAGGAAGCAGATTCATGCAGATCAGATCTATGAGGAAATGAGCTGGGAGGAGCAGTGAGGAGGGGGGAAGGTAGTGAGGATAAAAGAGTGAGGGATGAATAGAAGGAAAGGGAGGAGTGGGGGAAGGGAGATGAGAGGAGGAGTGGGAGGACGGAGGAGTGGAAAGAGTAGGGGGAAGGGGGAGGACTGGGGGGAGTGGAAGGATAGGAGGGAGGGAAAGGGGAGAATTGGGGGAAGGGGATGGGGAGGAGTAAGAGGAGAAGGAGGAAGTGAGGAGGAGGGGGAGAGTGGGGGAGGGGTAGAAGTAGGGAGAGGCATTGAGAGAAATAGGGAAGTTAGCAAGACAGGGAAAGAGGAGGGGTATGAAATCTAAATAATTATAATAAAATAATAATTGCAGCCATCACTTCCCTGTGCTCCGTGCTCTATATACACAGTGGCACTTAATCTTCACAACAACTCCAGGAGGTAGGTATTAATATCCCCATTTTTCAGATGAGGAAATCAAAATGCCAGAAAAGAAAGCCTTCAAAGTTTCAATTTGTGCACTAATTTCCAGGCAGTCAGGTTGCTGGGCTCTCACCAAGTCCCTTTCATAAGTAAATACTGGCAGCCTGGATTTTTTCCCTCTTTTTTTTTTTTTTTTTAATTTTTTAATGTTCACTATTCCAAGCCGCGGGTCAGTAACAGAATACGTGGGAAGTCTTTAAAAAACACCAAGGAGAGCTTTTGAAACAGCACCACTGCAACTCGCTGCTTCCACACTGGGCTTCATTCAGAGTTCAGGGCTGCACTTTTTTCTCCCACACAAATTCAACAGAACGAGAAACCACAGGAATTGAGTATTTTCCAGGTCTGATCTGGGGAGTATGAACTTTCAGAAACAAGCACCAGGAGAAATGTATTTGAAATTACTTCTCTAAAAAAAAAAGCCTGTAACCTCTCAGCACCCCCACAGACACACACTCCCCTGGGTTCTGGGTCTTTAAACAGCTTGGGACTTTTAGCTTACACCACATCGCTGGTGTCGGTCAACAAAGAGTCCATGATATGGACATTGTGGTCAACTTCCTGACGAGTCTTAGACTTGTTAGAATCTTCCAATTCAGGTGCTTGTTTGATCCAGATCGGGTATCACGACCAGGCACCTCCAGCCCTGTTCCTCCACAAACTCCACAGATGGTTTCCAAGCTCTGGGTGTGTCCAAATCCCGGTATCTCTGTTACCAGGTTGCATGTGCTTCCAGTATGTTTCTATAGAGTAAGTATCCTGAAGGAATAATTAAATGAACTCCATGGTCTGTCTTGCTCTATGTTTAAGGTTTGAGGTTTTCCTGGGGGTGGGGGTGGGGGCAGGGGGTATTCTTTTTCCTCACTGTATTTCAATTGAATTTGTCAAGAGCCTCTGTGTTGTATTTTTCCAACGTGAATCACTGATGATCTAACAAATTAATTACCCATCCTTCCTGCCCTGTTTGAGTGAGGTCATGGGAGAATGGATGGGTTCTGCTGACCTCCTCTGGACTGGAATGTCACAGCCCCCATTTAAAGACTCAAGTTCAATACCAAAATTGCCAGTTTAGGTTAGAATCAGACCTAAATGTATCTTATTATACACAGAGGCACACAAATGCAATATGTCATCTTTAATGGTTCAGAACAGAGCCTAAAAAAAAAAAATAGTGTCCTAGAACAGATGAGTTTTATAGCCTTTGATATATGGCTTTCATTATTAACAATAATTTCTGTAACTGCATCCAAATTCGGGAGGACACATGATGAATTTTAATTTTATTTATTTATTTATTTTCTCCTCCCACTGGCTCCCTCTAGGGCAGACCTGTATCCCCAGTGTCTTGGTCAGCCCTGAGATCTTACATTCTCCTCTGTGGGATTCTCATGGTTCTCAGGACAGCCTGCGTCCAAGAGTATTGTGCTCTGATTTTTTATTTTATTTTTATTTATTTATTTATTTATTATTTTGCTTTTCCCTTGGAGAACAGGGGCCTCTACTCACTGGGTTTTCTTAGCTCTTTTTATTTTACAAAGATTCCCCCCTCACATACCCTTTGTCATTATATTAAAATCTAATTGCAAGACAACTCTCCTCACCTAAGTCATCAACAAAGCCCAATTATTTCTAATGCATGCAGAAGCGGGGAAGTGCCGAACAATAAAAAGAATAAAAAGGCGTGCGGTAACCTAAGCCTCTTTCACAGTCAGGCTTCAAGTTCACATGTGAATTTATGCCAGTTTTGACATTAGCCGAAAAAATTAACAGTTCTCAAAAATGAAACTCTCACAAAAGGGGTTTTGTGTTTCAAGCAGAATAAATTATAGTGTGATGTTATTAAAACACTTAGTTGTTAAGTTGCCAAGAAAATCCAGTATATTCACACAGACTCGAGGACCTGTCTCCATGCAAAGTAATTAAATTAGATTTATGGGCTGCATTACATCAGTGTTTGATAGTTCATTTTTCCTTTCTTCATATTTTGCCCTGCTTTATTAGAGCATGTGACAGATGGTAAAAATAGTGTGAAGTTTCTTGGCCCTGTGCTAAATCCCCTTTCGGTTGTATATCTCTCTCCTGTCAGCTCTCCCCAGCGATGATAAATTAACCTCTCTCTTTGTATCCCAAGTGTGGCAGTAAAGCTCTCTTTTGACACAGCACTATCACTTCATCTTAATCTGTGCTGTTTCGAGGAGAGAGGAAGATGTTGCAATCGCTACCACGAGTTTAAAGAGAAGATTTATTGTGTCAGAAAAAGGGAGGATGATTAATATAATATGCATCATTATATTTTTCATTTCGTCTCATTTGTTGCCTTCTCCTCGTTGAAGTCAAGAAAGTTCGCAGGGGTGGGCCACCTTCTAGACTGCCATTCACCTCCAGCCCTGACTAGTGGGCTGAGCCTGGGGCTAGCAGAAAGAAGGGGACCAACTCCCCTCAACCCTTGCCATGCCACTGTGGAAGAAGTGAGGGTTTTGTCTCTGGTGACTGGAGGCTGCTTCCTGCCTTTATCAAAGACCAGCACCAGTGGCACCTGGGTGACTGACCCAAGCCCACCTATAAATGGGGGTGGGGAAGTGGGGTGGGGATCAAAAAGGAAAAGGTCACAAGCCATTGTTTGAGGTGCACCACAAAACTAAACAAGAGGTGAGGTCATCAAGTCCCTGGAGACACTGCTGGCAGGAACAGAAGAAACAGTGTCATAGGAATGTTTGAGCAAGAAGAAACATATTGTTGTGATTATTTCTCTTATTTATAATAAAGCTAAAGTCTTTTTGAGTTTCTCCTTGGCTGTGAATTGCTTACATCTGTAAACTGACTTTATTTATTCTGCTCAAAAAGCTTTCATTAAATATCTATCCGTGACAGACACCATGCAACCAAAAGATGAATGGAAATAGCTCCTGCTCTAGACAATGGACACCCATTAGCCTGCTACAGAGCCCAGTCTTACTTTCCTAGGGCCTCCGGGAACTTAAGATACCAGATAGGGAGTCAACCCAAGGAGAAATCCCTACAACAGGAAGGTGCTCCAATCACAGGGACCAGAAGCATTGCTGATACTATGAATATAACTACAGATGTGATGGGAACATATTCAAAGTCGAATGACTTCCTGGTATGTCTGCCCCTTAAAGTCGATAACCTTTGACCACAAACCAATCTTTCTGATGGAAAAATCTAGATTGTTCAGAATTTGCTGTAAATGAGGTAATAGAATTCCAGACAATTGAAGTATCTTCATCTGGTACTGGAAGAACCAAAGAGCAGTCCTGTCCTACATATTCTTACCTACTTACCCACCTCTTCCCATCTCACCCCTCTAGGGTGCCATCTAACCTTTCACACAAGAAGAGCATGGCATCTGTGTTTGTGGTTTCTGCTGTACTGTGTGACCTCAGCTGATAACTGATGGGACCAGACACGTGCCTATTGGATTCTTTTTTCTACTAGTAATATGAAATAGAGGTAGAACAGCAACTAACGAGGAGGAAAGAAAATGAGCAAGTTCAAGACATGGGATGGCTACAACATGCTGTAAGAACCCAAAATGGAGATGCTATGGCAGAGGCAGAGGCAGAGGCAGAGGCAGAGGCAGATGTGAAAGCGTGAAGACAAAAGACGCGATAAGGACTTCTTGGACCCTGATGCAATCTTCCATACACTCCTATTCTTGAGTCCCATGATACACCTTGTGTCTTTCAAATAAACCAACATTCCTTGTTTTGGTTTTTATGATTTTTTTTTAAAAAAGTATGTGCCTATGTGAGGTATGTGCACATGCATGCAGATGCCTGTGGAAGCTAGAAGAGTTCATGAGCAACCACCTCTAGAGGTACCGACAATTGTGAGCCATCCCATGTGGGTGCCAGGAACCAAATGCAGATCCTCTGCGAGAACAATAGCTACTCTTCACACTGAGCTCCAGCCACATACCTTTGACCACTTCTGTTCCCTACAAGTCCTTAGCATGATTCTTCTCTTCCACCAAAACAAGTTTCTTTTGCAAAACATGACCTTGCCTTGGATGGGTCTGTATTCTCAATGTCCCTTCACCCAAAATGTTCTCTCTCCTCTCCTGCCTGTCTTGGGTGCTACATGAAAACTCCTCCAACCTTTGTTAATAATCTCTCCCTTGGGTTTCTCTTAATCTATGAAACAATATTTAACAACTAATTGTATTCTGTAATGTGTGTTGTGTTGTAACACTAACCTTGTTTCCCCGGCTCAAACAAACAAACAAAAATCCCATGAGTTTGTGAAGGGCAGAATGAGCCCTACTGGTATCATTGTCAGTGATAATATCTGAAGGGGTGTATGTGTGTACATTCCTCAGATGGAGTCCTACATCTAGTGAGGCTGGGCAGAGGGATATAAAGAGCAGGAAAACTGTAGTGTAGATATAGTCAGAAGTGTCTTCTGCTTCTTGCTTCTCCTCAGCACTATGGAGTTTTGTTCTCTGAAGTGAACAGGGTGTGTGACCACATGTTCAGCAGGATGACAGAGCAAAAGCACTGCCCTGGGACACAAGAACTGTGGTTCCATTTACAAGAGGAGCAAATTTATGACTGCCAGAAGAAAAAAAAGTAGGGTCCCATAGCAGCGATCTGGGGTGATATGTCTCAACCCAAACTTTGGATGAACTAAGCATGATTTCAACTTAATTTCGGAAATCTAAATATATGGAATGCATTAGCTGATTTTATTTTTGGCAGCAGACTTAACCATTCTAATCATGTTTTGCTCCAGCGAATTTTAAAATTAGTTTGCATTTCCTAAGCACACATCAGCTGAGTGAGGCCTGGGAGGAGGAGAAGAGGGGGGAAATGCTAGAACACTTGGTAGAGATTAAAACTTTCTTGGCAGATGCTTCATCAAATGGATAATCCACATAAGGTATATGGAGGACGACTGGAGTTGAGTTCTAGGGCCTAGAAGGATGTGCTTGGAAAATAAGTGTTGGCCCACCAACCCACCTTATAAATAAAGTGTTGAGCTGAGAGAGGCAGAAGAAAGGCCCTGTTTACTGCCTGCATTAATTCTGGGAAAAATTCTTAGCTAGGTACAAAGCCACCTTTTCTGCGTGGTGGTAAATTACCTCTACTTATTTGGGGAGTTGATTAATGTGTTATTCTTTCTAATGAAGTGGCATTATTAAGTGAGTACAAAAATCTGTTCCTTCTGAGAGCTTGGTGCCCGTTCCCAGCCTCGTTTCTGCCTCCTCAGTTACACCTGGGATGTTCAGCTAGACATGAGTGTCAAGATGACTGACATAGGTCAAACGACTCTTCCAAAGACTAGTACTAGTGATTGTCTTCTGTAGGATTGTCTACTGCGTATTAGAGACTTTATGTTTTCGATGGGGCATCCTTGTAACCATCCTGGACGTCCATTGACTAGTTTCCCTACATTGTACATGTGAGAACACTGAGTCAGGATGTAGTTACACAACTGGAAAGTGACATTGTGCTGCTTAAGCCAAAACTCACTTGAAGTACTACTACTCAACAAGTATAGCCTGTGGCCTGGGCTATGGGACAGTGAAGCTTGAGAAACGAATCCCCTCTAGGGGTGGGGGAAGGACTTAAAGAAAGGTAAAAGGAACGTGCTACCCAGGCCCCAGGATTCTTGTGCAGTCTCTTGATAGGAGCACAGCTCTTTAAGATTAACAAAGAGTGAAGGATTCTAGGAATCTATAGAACTTGAGACTGAGCGCAACCTCTGGAGTTGCTCGAAGCCAGTTTTGAAGACAAAAAAAACAACCCATCAGTTAACGTACCCCGTGTTTCCTGTCAGAAGCTTCCATCTTTACTGACAACCTTTATACAACTCAGAACCAATGGTAGGCAGAGGGTGTGAGAAGCTAAGATCAGATTCACAGAGAAAGCTCATCACAGGGAGCACAGAAGAGCCTAAAAAGGGAATCATATGTGATTATCCCAACATTAAATTAAATTAATAAAAGAGAAAAGGATAGTGATACGTAAGTCATCTGTGTTGGTCACCTTTCATCTCTGGGACAAACACGAACTCAAAGAGGGAAGAGTGTTGGACACACACTTGCAGTCCATGGTTACCCCACTGTTTTGGAACAAATATCAGGTAAGGGTATGGTAACAGAGAGGACAGGAGGAGCTTATCTCATGACAGCCAGGAAGCAGAGAGCAGAGCAGAGAAAGAAATGAATATATGTAGACCCCAAGATGTGACCCACTTCCTCCAAATGAGCCATGCCTCTGAAATTTTCTGTAATTTCCCAATAATACTATCTGTAATTTATCCCCTCTATAGATCAGAGCCTTCACTACTTCCTCACTTCCCAATCATTAGGCCCAATGATTAGGACACAAAGCCTTCAAAGACTCCTTAACCAGAACATTGCCATTATGACTGTCTCAGGGTTTCTATTGCTGAGATAAAACATGACCAAAAGCAATGGATAGGAAAGGTTTATTTCATCTTATAGTTTGTAGTCAATCACCCTGGAAAATCAGATAGCGACAGAAACTCAAGGTAGGAATCTGGAGGCAGGAACTGAAGCAGAAGCTATGGAGGGACACAGCTTCTTGGTTTTCTCTTCATGGCTTGCTCAGCCTGCATTCCCACCCAGGACCACCAACACAGAGGTGGCACCACTCACAATGAGATGGGCCCACCCACACTGATTATCAATCAAGAAAATACACAGATTGACCCACAGGCTAATAAGATTGGGGCATGTTCTCAAATGAGGTTCTGCCTTTCCAGATGACTGTAGTTTGTGTCAAGTTGACATGGCACTAGCCAGCACAGTGACAAAACACCTAAAATGATCAATTCAATAAAGGAAAAAAGGTTTATTGTCATTCATGTTTCCAGTGGTTTCATTTGGTGGTTGCTGGGCCATGTGACCTCTGGGCCTACAGTGACACAGTACATCATGGTGGGGGATGCCTGGCAGAAGAAACTAAGTTCATTGGGAAGGGAGAGAGACAGAGAGAAATATCCTAGGATCCCCATACTGCAGGGACATTATCACAGGCATCTATTTCTTCCCACAAGGCCCCAATGATAATAGATTCTATCTCCTCCCAATTGTATATAAAAGAAGGGGGGAGAGAGAGAAAGAAATGGACCATTGATTGGACCATCTAAAACCCTAAGCAGGCAGCAGGGAAACTTGGGTAGTAGTGAGGCAGAACTTCTATTTCTAGGAACCCTCATTGTTTGCTCTGTGGTCCATTCATATTACTGAGTACAACTTTCATATGAAGTCAAATGATTATAGGTGATAACCACATCTACAAAATACTGGTGCAGAAACACCTAGGTTAGTGTTTAACCAAATTGCTAGGTACTATGGTCTGACCAAGTTGACATAAAATGAGCTATAACAGTAGGATTTCCCTAATACGACTATTTTCTCCATGTTCTCTTCCAATAACTATATATATTTTGCGTAGTTGTAAAAACTGTATTACAAGAATTTACTGCTTTTATTACACGTATAACACATGTTCATTATAGGAAAATTTGTATACATAAAAATTTGCTGTTCTAATTTCATATATAATTTGTAAACTCTTTCTCATGTTTATAAGGCTGGCTCCTCCAGGGGATTGTAGACATAAGTTCCTTCATCTTTGGTTCATCCATATCATTGGTTATGATACTTACCAGGTGTTCATACATATTGTTCAAAAGAAATGGGTTTTGCTGCCTAGTGCCAGCATTTATTATTTGTAATAACTGCATAATAGTCAGAATTGTCTGTTAAAATTATCACAGCACATTACCTATTATTAAACATTTAGACGGGTCTCAAAATGTGCTTCTGTGGTTTTTAATCCCCGCCCCTAAAATAAATCTTATTTCTAGTAACTTCTGCATCATACGCATATTTCTTCTACTTGAATAATTAAAGAAAAGACCTTATTTATATGTGTTTTTCTTGAGGGCATTTTGATCTTAAATAATCAGAGTGATTAGTCAAAGTGCTAATTAATTTAGGAAAGTATAGGTCTTACAGTGATTGTCAGGTCCATTGAGCCTTCTATGAATATCACAGTCATGTAGTTAGTTATGAAGTGGTCGCAAACAAAAGCTGAGCTTTGACTAGCATGTGTCTTAGTCACTGTTCTGTTGCTGTGAGAGACACCATGACCACAGCAACTCTTATAAAGAAAAACACTTAATTGGGGCTTGCATAAGTTTCAGAGATTTAGTCTGTCATTGTCATGGTGGGAAATATAGCAGTAGCTGAGAGCCCTACTTCTGGGGATCTGCAGGCAGCAGGAAGAGGGTCTTGGCCTGGGCTTCTAAAACCCACTCCAGTGACACTTTCTCCAATGAGGTCACACCACCTAATCCTTTCATAGTGCCACTTCCAGGTGACGAGGGCTGAACTCATTCAAAACTATGAGCCAGTGGGGGCCGGTCTTCAAACCACCATAGTGTGGTCATACAACTTTCTGTCACAATGGGACTGTAAGTCACTATATACATTTCCCAAGTCTCTCTGGCAGTCAGCTTCCTATTACATTTTCTTCGAATAGCAGACAAATCCAGATGAAGAAGAAAGGAAAAATATTCCTTGCCCAAAGAACACTGAAAGGTTCAGGGTTTCCCTCACTCCTATTTCCTACCACTTAACCAAACCCTGCTGCTTCCCCTGTGGCCCTGTGTGACAGGCAATGACCTCTCTTCTCTGGCATCTGAGAGCAGCAGTCCATTCTCTACAGATGCCATTGCTTCCTGTGACCCATGCCACACCCAGATTACGGAGTTGTAGAGCAGCAAAAATGTTTCCTCAACTTCACTCTCCACATCCCTGTGTGCATCAGGATTTCAGTGTGGGTTCTTCTGAGAGAAAGGTTCGTGGTGCAGAGCTTTTAGGAGATGCTACATTGAACCATATTCTGCTTGTTTACTAAAGGACCTCTCAGGGCCCGTTATACACTAATAGTAATATTAATGTTTGAGTCTAAGAGTTATCCTATTTGTATTTTTTCAGTCACATACTCCTAATATGTTGTTATATATCTAGGGACAATAATCTTCCAAGGAAATGCCTATTCGGTGTCAATACTTTAGAAGAAAATATTAAGAGAGTATTGTAAAGACTAATTCTCATTTGGTAGTAAGAACTAGAAAGTTCCCATTATATTGGTATATATGGGACAACAAAGGTTATGTCAGTGGTCAGCTCTTCTCTGGAGATGTGGTGATAGCTCAGAGCCAGCACAGGGCACCATTTCAGCAGCTTCCTCCTGCTCCTGTCGCTACCCTCAGGCCACAGTGTCAGGACACCTTTCAGGAAAGTGTCCTTCTCTTGCCTCCCTAGCTCAGTGACAGGAGTTCCTTCTTTTTTTTTTTTTTTTTTTTTTTTTTTTTTTTTTTCCATATATTTTTTTTTATTATTCGATATAATTTATTTACATTTCAAATGATTTCCCCTTTTCTAGCCCCCCCACTCCCCGAAAGTCCCGCAAGCCCCCTTCTCTTCCCCTGTCCTCCCACCCACCCCTTCCCACTTCCCCGTTCTGGTTTTGCTGAATACTGTTTCACTGAGTCTTTCCAGAACCAGGGGCCACTCCTCCTTTCTTCTTGTACCTCATTTGATGTGTGGATTATGTTTTGGGTATTCCAGTTTTCTAGGTTAATATCCACTTATTAGTGAGTGCATACCATGATTCACCTTTTGAGTCTGGGTTACCTCACTTAGTATGATATTCTCTAGCTCCATCCATTTGCCTAAGAATTTCATGAATTCATTGTTTCTAATGGCTGAATAGTACTCCATTGTGTAGATATACCACATTTTTTGCATCCACTCTTCTGTTGAGGGATACCTGGGTTCTTTCCAGCATCTGGCAATTACAAATAGGGCTGCTATGAACATAGTAGAACATGTATCCTTATTACATGGTGGGGAGTCTTCTGGGTATATGCCCAGGAGTGGTATAGCAGGATCTTCTGGAAGTAAGGTGCCCAGTTTTCGGAGGAACCGCCAGACTGATTTCCAGAGTGGTTGTACCAATTTGCAACCCCACCAGCAGTGGAGGAGTGTTCCTCTTTCTCCACACCCTCTCCAACACCTGCTGTCTCCTGAATTTTTAATCTTAGCCATTCTGACTGGTGTAAGATGAAATCTTAGGGTTGTTTTGATTTGCATTTCCCTAATGACTAATGAAGTTGAGCATTTTTTAAGATGCTTCTCCGCCATCCGAAGTTCTTCAGGTGAGAATTCTTTGTTTAACTCTGTACCCCATTTTTTAATAGGGTTGTTTGGTTTTCTGGAGTCTAACTTCTTGAGTTCTTTATATATATTGGATATTAGCCCTCTATCTGATGTAGGATTGGTGAAGATCTTTTCCCAATTTGTTGGTTGCCGATTTGTCCTCTTGATGGTGTCCTTTGCCTTACAGAAACTTTGTAATTTTATGAGGTCCCATTTGTCAATTCTTGCTCTTAGAGCATACGCTATTGGTGTTCTGTTCAGAAACTTTCTCCCTGTACCGATGTCCTCAAGGGTCTTCCCCAGTTTTTTTTCTATTAGCTTCAGAGTGTCTGGCTTTATGTGGAGGTCCTTGATCCATTTGGATTTGAGCTTAGTACAAGGAGACAAGGATGGATCAATTCGCATTCTTCTGCATGCTGACCTCCAGTTGAACCAGCACCATTTGTTGAAAAGGCTATCTTTTTTCCATTGGATGTTTTCAGCCTCTTTGTCGAGGATCAAGTGGCCATAGGTGTGTGGGTTCATTTCTGGATCTTCAATCCTGTTCCATTGATCCTCCTGTCTGTCACTGTACCAATACCATGCAGTTTTTAACACTATTGCTCTGTAGTATTGCTTGAGGTCAGGGATACTGATTCCCCCAGATTTCCTTTTGTTGCTGAGAATGGTTTTAGCTATCCTGGGTTTTTTGTTGTTCCAGATGAATTTGATAATTGCTCTTTCTAGCTCTGTGAAGAATTGAGTTGGGATTTTGATGGGTATTGCATTGAATCTGTATAGTGCTTTAGGCAAAATGGCCATTTTAACTATATTGATTCTGCCGATCCATGAGCATGGGAGGTTTTCCCATTTTTTGAGGTCTTCTTCCATTTCCTTCTTCAGAGTCTTGAAGTTCTTGTCATACAGATCTTTCACATGTTTGGTAAGAGTCACCCCAAGATACTTTATACTGTTTGTGGCTATTGTGAAGGGGGTCATTTCCCTAATTTCTTTCTCAGCCTGCTTATCCTTTGAGTATAGGAAGGCCACTGATTTGCTTGAGTTGACTTTATAACCTGCCACTTTGCTGAAGTTGTTTATCAGCTGTAGGAGTTCTCTAGTGGAGTTCTTTGGGTCACTTAGGTAGACGATCATGTCGTCTGCAAATAATGATAGTTTGACTTCTTCCTTTCCAATTTGTATCCCTTTGACCTCCTTATGTTGTCGAATTGCCCGAGCTAGTACCTCAAGTACAATATTGAAAAGATAAGGAGAAAGGGGGCAGCCTTGTCTGGTCCCTGATTTCAGTGGGATTGCTTCAAGTTTCTCTCCATTTAGTTTGATGCTGGCTACCGGTTTGCTGTATATTGCTTTTACTATGTTTAGGTATGGGCCTTGAATTCCTGTTCTCTCCAAGACTTTAAGCATGAAGGGATGCTGAATTTTGTCAAATGCTTTTTCAGCATCCAATGAAATGACCATGTGGTTTTGTTCTTTGAGTTTGTTTATGTAGTGGATTGTATTGATGGATTTCCGTATATTGAACCAACCCTGCATTCCCGGGATAAAGCCTACTTGATCATGGTGGATGATCGTTTTGATGTGTTCTTGGATTCGGTTGGCAAGAATTTTATTGAGTATTTTTGCATCGATGTTCATAAGGGAAATTGGTCTGAAGTTCTCTTTCTTTGTTGGATCTTTGTGTGGCTTTGGTATCAGCGTAATTGTGGCTTCGTAGAAGGAATTGGGTAGTGTTCCTTCTGTTTCTATTTTGTGGAATAGTTTGAAGAGTATTGGTGTTAACTCTTCTTTGAAGGTCTGGTAGAATTCTGCACTGAAGCCATCTGGTCCTGTGCTTTTTTTGGTTGGAAGACTTTCTATGACTCCTTCTATTTCTTTAGGCATTATGGGACTGTTTAGATGGTCTAGTTGGTCCTGATTTAATTTTGGTATTTGGTATCTGTCAAGGAAATTGTCCATTTCCTCCAGATTCTCCAGTTGTGTTGAGTATAGGCTCTTGTAGTAGGATCTGATGATTTTTTGGATTTCCTCAGTTTCCGTTGTTATATCTCCCTTTTCATTTCTAAGTTTGTTGATTTGGATACTTTCTCTGTGCCCTTTGGTCATTCTGGCTAAGGGTTTATCTATCTTGTTGATTTTCTCAAAGAACCAGCTCCTGGTATTGTTGATTTTTTGTATGGTTCTCTTTGTTTCTACTTGATTGATTTCGGCCCTGAGTTTGATGATTTCCTGCCTTCTACTCCTCCTGGGCGAAATAGCTTCTTTTTGTTCCAGGGCTTTCAGGTGTGTCATTAAGCTGGTAATGTATGCTCTCTCCATTTTCTTTTTGGAGGCACTCAGGGCTATGAGTTTTCCTCTTAGCACTGCTTTCATTGTGTCCCATAGATTTGGGTATGTTGTGTTTTCATTTTCATTGTGTTCTAAAAAGTCTTTAATTTCTTTCTTTATTTCTTCCTTGACCAAGGTATCATTGAGTAGAGTATTGTTCAGTTTCCACGTGTATGTGGGCTTTCTGTTGTTTCTGTTGCTATTGAAGACCACTTTTACTCCATAGTGATCAGATAGGAGGCATGGGATTAGTTCGATCTTCTTATATTTGTTGAGGTCTGTCTTGTGACCAATTATATGGTCGATTTTGGAGAAGGTACCATGAGGTGCTGAGAAAAAGGTATATTCTTTTGTTTTAGGATAGAATGTTCTATATATATCTGTTAAATCTAATTGGTCCAAAGCTTCAATTAGTTTCATTGTGTCCCTGTTTAGTTTCTGTTTTCCTGATCGGTCCATTGAGGAAAGTGCAGTGTTGAAGTCACCCACAATTATTGTGTTAGGTGCAATGTGTGCTTTTAGTTTTAGTAAAGTTTCTTTTACAAAAGAGGGTGCCCTTACATTTGGGGCATAGATGTTCAGGATTGTCAGTTCTTCTTTTTGTATTTTTCCTTTGACCAGCAAGAAGTGTCCCTCAGGGTCTCTTTTGATGACTTTGGGTTGAAAGTCAATTTTATCTGATATTAAAATGGCTACTCCAGCTTGTTTCCTGAGACCATTTGCTTGTAAAATTGTCTTCCAGCCTTTTACTCTAAGGTAGTGTTTGTCTTTGACCCTGAGGTGTGTTTCCTGTAAGCAGCAAAATGTAGGGTCCTGCTTACGTATCCATTCAGTTAGTCTGTGCCTTTTTATTGGGGCATTAAGTCCATTGATGTTAAGAGATATTAAGGAATAGTGATTGTTACTTCCTATCATTTTTGACGTTATTTTTTAAATTTGAATGCTTAACTTCTTTTGGGTTTGATGAAAGGTTCCTATCTTGCTTTTTCCAGGGTGAAGTTTCCCTCCTTGTATTGGTGTTGTCCTCCTATTATCCTTTTTAGGGCCGGGTTTGTGGATAGATATTGGGTAAACTTGGTTTTGTCATGAAATATCTTAGTTTCTCCATCTATGGTGATTGAGAGTTTTGCTGGATATAGTAGTTTTGGTTGGCATTTGTGTTCTCTTAGAGTCTGCATGAGATCTGCCCAGGACCTTCTAGCCTTCATAGTCTCAGGTGAAAAGTCTGCTGTGATTCTGATAGGTCTTCCTTTATATGTTACTTGGCCTTTTTCTCTTACTGCCTTTAGTATTCTTTCTTTGTTTAGAACATTTGGTGTTTTGATTATTATGTGACGGGAAGTATTTCTGTTCTGGTCCAGTCTGTTTGGAGTTCTGTAGGCTTCTTGTATATTCATGGGCATCTCTCTCTTTAGGTTAGGGAAGTTTTCTTCCATAATTTTATTGAAGATATTTGCTGGCCCTTTAAGTTGTAAATCTTCACTCTCCTCTATGCCTATAATCCTTAGGTTTGGTCTTCTCATTGTGTCCTGGATTTCCTGGATATTTTGGGTTACAAGCTTTTTGCATTTTGCATTTTCTTTAACTGTTGAGTCCATGGTTTCTATGGAATCTTCAGCATCTGAGATTCTTTCTTCTATCTCTTGTATTCTGTTGTTGATATTTGTATCTCTGTCCCCTGATTTCTTCCCAAGGCTTTCTATCTCCAAAGTTGTCTCCCTTTGAGTTTTCTTAGTTGTTTCTACTTCTGATTTTAGATCCTGGATGGTTTTGCTTAGCTCCTTCACTTGCATGTTTGTGTTTTCCTGTAATTCTTTAAGAGATTTTTGTGTTTTCTCATTCATGAGCTCAGCCTGTTGACCAAAGTTCTCCTGTATTTCTTTAAGAGATTTTTGTGTTTCGTCTTTCATGACCTCAGCCTGTTGAGCAAAGTTCTCCTGTATTTCTTTAAGTGTTTTTTGCATTTCCTCCTTGTTGGCTTTTGTATTCTCCTGGATTTCTTTCAATGATTTTTGTGTTTCCCTTGCAAGGGCTTCTACCTTTTGATCCATTGTCTCCTGAATTTCTTTACGTATGACCTTCATGTGTTCCTGTACCAGCATCATGACCAGTGATTTTAAATCCAAATCTTGTTTTACTGGTGTGATGGGGTATCCAGGACATGTTGGTAGAGGAGAATTGGGTTCAGATGTTGCCATATTGCCTTGATTTCTGTTAGTGACGTTCCTGCGTTTGCCTTTTGCCATCTAGATCTCACTGGTGTTAGTTTATCTTGTCAGTGCTGGACTCACCAGTGCAAGCTGCCCCTTCCCAGTTGGCCTCTGGTGCACAGCTTACCTCCTGCACTGCTTGTAGACAGTGTGCTGCTGCCCAGGCTGTTCAGATCCCAAAGCAGGCACCCGAAGGCTCCCGCTGGGGCCCGCTGGATTCACTGGAGCACACTGACTTCTCCCAGCTGGCCGCCCGGAAGCCCAGCTAGCCACTTGCAGGACGTGGAGATGTAATGCTGCCGCCCAGACTGATCTGGATCTCAGTCTGTCCGATTCCTGGAGTACGGAACCAAGATGGATCCTCCTCTCCTGACTGGTGGGAGGCCGAGTTCTGAAGTGGCCTCCGTGCAGGAAAGGCGCCGCACAACTGCAGCTGCTTGCTGTCCGGCTGGTCAGCGAAGGTCAGTGGTCGTGGGCGCAGGGCCTAACTGGTCCCTGTGACGCCTTGGTTCCACTGCTGATGGCCCTTCAGCTGGAGCAGCCACTGCTGCCGCTGCTGCCGCTGCCGCTGCTGCCGCTGCCGCCGCCGCCGCCGCCGCCCCAGGAGTTCCTTCTTTAGGAATGAAGTCGCTGCTCTATAAGGCTGCCTTTCTTTTCTCAGATGGCTGGTTATATAGGGGTTAGCTAAGCTGAGCCTAATGTGGAAGTTTCTGGAAACCCAAGGAGCTGACCAGCCCCCTCAGTCAGAGCTCACAGGAACTGGAATAGGGAACTGTTGGAAGAGGCAAGAGGAAGTGTGTTCCCTCCCTCCCTCTCTCCCTCCCTCCCTCCATCCATCCCTCTATTCATCCATCCATCCATCCATCCATCCCTCTATCCATACATCCATCCATCCATCCCTCTATCCATCCATCCATCCCTCTATCCATCCATCCATCCATCCCTCCCTCTATCCATACATCCATCCATCCCTCTATCCATCAATCCATCCATTCCTCTATCCATCCATCCATCCATCCCTCTATCCATCCCTCTATCCATCCATCCATCCCTCTATCCATCCATCCATCCATCCCTCCCTCTATCCATACATCCATCCATCCCTCTATCCATCAATCCATCCATTCCTCTATCCATCCATCCATCCATCCCTCTATCCATCCCTCTATCCATCCATCCATCCATCCCTCTATCCATCCCTCTATCCATCCATCCATCCATCCATCCATCCCTCTATCCATCCATCCATCCATCCATCCCTCTATCCATCCATCCATTTATCCCACCACCCATCCATCCATCCCCATTTCTTATGTACACCACTTCTCTTCAGCTTGTTACATCTTCCTTCTCTACCAGCTCAGCTTTGGTGAACTCCTGTGTGCACATGGCTCCCGGTGGTGAAACCAGGCTTGGTTCCTCTCTGCCACCTCTGCTTGCTTGGTTTCTCAGCTTTACTGTGGTTTACTTCCTAACGGTGGTTTCATTTCCTCCTTGGATCAGCAAAATGCTGATTGTGGTAATAAGCCTCCATCCCAAGCCTGAAATCTGCACTGTAATAATAATAATAATAATAATAATAATAATAAATAATGGTGATAATAATTGTCTTAGGGTTTTACTGCTGTAAACAGACACCATGACCAAGGCAAGGCTTATAAAGGACAACATATATTTGGGGCTGACTTATAGGTTCAGAGGTTCAGTCCTTCATCATCAAGGCAGGAGCATGGCAGCATCCAGGCAGGCATGGTGCAGGAGAAGCTGAGGGTTCTCCATCTTCATCTGAAGGCTGCGAGTGGAAGACTGGCTTCTAGAAGGCAGCTAGGAAGAGGGTCTTAAAACTCACACTCACAGTGACACACCTACTCCAACAGGGCCGCACCTTCTAATAGTGCCACTCCCTGAGCCAAGCATATATAAACCATAACAACAACAACAACAACAACAACAGCAACAACAACAACAAAAACAAAATAATTCTAAATCTTGGGTGATTAGAGAAATATCAAGTTCTTTCACAAAAAGAGATTTGTTGTTTTGCTTTGTCTTGTTTTAACTTCTAAATTCGGGTTTCTGTAAAATCCAAATGTAAACTGATCCTTGGCTTGGTTGGTTTTTCCACTACCCTTCCCAATGGCAACTTCTATAAGGTTCCAGCTCCACCTTCTTCCCTTTAAAATGGCCTTCGTGGAAGTCACCTACCTCTCCATCTACTTCCTCCTGCTCTCAGCTGAGTTGACATTTCCCCCTGGAGACCTAAGCATGAGGTCCTAAATGAGGTAAAGCCCAAGACCATTCATCGCAGGCCCTAGTCATAGCACACTCCGCCTTAGGTCTGTTGGAGTGGCTTTCCTTACAGCCTTTCTCCCTCGTTGGTGAAGTGGGTGTGGCCAGAGACCACAGCCTCTTTCCCTCTCACCGCACCTCACATGGCTTAGGCCTGTTGAAAAATCCTCAGCTGTCCCACTCTGCCCTCAGCAGCTACCCTGTTTATTCCCCAGCTTCTTAGTTAAATCACGTGTTCTTGTTTTACCACTTCCTGTTCCTACTTCATGAGTATAACGTCCTCTTTAATTTTCTCGGGCAGGAGATACACTGTTGTTGTTTTGAGTGCCTGGGCTGGATGGTCATTATTGTGTTTTGCTCTTCGTATGAACTCTCTTGTTTATCATTGTTTATTTTTATGACTTTTCTCAGATGTTTGGTTTTTTTTTCATTCGGCATTCATCTTTTACGGCAGAAGTTTCTCCTGTGTCACTAGACCTGACAGCTCAGGGTAGGGTCAGTATTTACTTAACCTCAGGCTAAAATTCTACATTTCCTTCTTGCGCTTCACCTTAATTTATTCTCTGAAGAGCTCCAGGTGGTAGGCAGACCATACATCGCCCTTATCTTCAATTTACAAATGAATAAACTAAATTGTTGAGATATGATCTCTTCTAAAAGAATGCAGTTGCTAAACTAGCAAAAGTAAACTCATACCTGACCACCTGATGACATAGTCCACATTTTTAACACCATATTCAGCTGCCCTTCAGATGGATCTGCTCAGAGATCAGCCTGTCAGCAAAGACTTCCATGCCCTCCTGCCCCAAGCCAACAGAAGCAGAGGAAACCACTTACACTACCTAGGAAAACTAAAACTTGACCTTGACAATGGTCAGACTATTATGCCTTCAGGCTTCTTTTTCTGCATCTCCTGCTTCTGCATGTGTTGGTGTTATCCTGTTCTACAGGTTATATTCTTTACACAACACATGGTCTTCTGGAGCCCAGAATACACATCCAAGAGATCTGCTGGCCCACCTACCCACACCCTTCCCCCTGGAAGAAATTTTTTTTTTGTTTCACACCTTCGGTTGTGAGAGTCTTTAAAGTGACTAGGTTGGCCCAGCTCACACTGCAAGCCTGAACTCCTATCCAAAACAATCACTGTAGTCATGGAGATAGGTATTTTCATTGGCTGTATCTAAGCTAAGACTCATCTCTGGAACTAGAGAGCAGGGTCTGAATACTGTCTTACTTCCCAAATCATGAAAAACACCTCAAAAAGGCAGCCTTGATCTATACTCATGACAGTAGACAATCCAGGAGAGAGTTACAGATAGGAGTTGCCTGTTAGCAAGCTCTGCTAGCATATATGCTGGTCATACTGTAGCCTGATGTGGTATCTGGCCTTAGGACTCAGACCGCACCCAAATTCATATCCCAATATTATTGTTTAGGACCTGTATGACCCTAGATGACATTTTTAGCAAGACTGGAGTATTTGTCTCTTGGGTGATATATTTAACTGGGGCAGATCCGAAGCTCTCAACAACTGCATCACTGGCTTCCCTATGAGCGGTGTTGAGTGCACCTCTTTCTCAGAAACCAGTGTTTCTCAGCCAGGATCTTGAAGCCTGCCCAAGAAAATCTTCAATTACTTCATTATTGGTCAAGAAAATCTCAAAATTTTGAACAGAAATCATTTTAGTGTCTTTCACTTAAAAAATAATTCAACTGATGCATTTCTTGAGGAGAAAGAGGTTGTGTGATAACAAATATAATCAGAGAAGCCATAGAGGTTAAGTCACTGTACCCTCAAGAGTCACGTGCTGAAACCTTAACTCCAATTCATCAGAATGTGACTATAGAGAGAGACTGAGCCTTTAAAGGTCTCAATAAGGTTAAATTAACTGACATGGCGACTTGTTAAGCCAATGTGTTGTCCTTATAAGACAAGGCCATGACATAAGGGAGCCCCATGCACTGCAGAACAACCAAGGAGACCATGTACTAGAATTCATATTACACATCTATTATGAGAGCTGAGTAAGTTAGAGACTCATAAAACTCTGGTGTCCAAGGCAAATACTATTCATGTTTTGCCAACTATTTCATCTGACAAAAGGAAAGTTTAAGATAGGTGAGGAAATGGAAGGGGGAGAAGCCATGGGAAGAGAGAGAACAGAAAAGGGAATGAGAGGCAAAGGGGAAAGAAACAAAGTCCCCAATATCACAGGAAGTGGCAGAAAGGCGTGGTGTGGAAAGAATATTGTGCGCATCCCATGACGTGTACAATCCATATGAGAAATCTATCCGCAATCTCGTCTACTTATTTAATAAGCTGCTTACAATGCCACTCACCATGTGTCCATCGCCACTATACACACTTTATACTCATTAATTAACTTACTCCCTAAGGCCATTTTGAGGTATGGTCTGATTTCAGGCTATTTTTTTTCACCTGAAGAACTTAGCACAGAGGGCTCAAGTGAATCTCCCATAGTCATGTGACTAGAAGAAAGCAGAGCCGGGGTTCAAATCCAGCCTCCGGTAACTCTCAAGTCCTATTAGAAACAAGTGTGTCAAAGAGGACGACCTAGAAGTAAAGGTCACTTCAGGAAAGATCTCTTTGTCTCAGACTCTGCTCTGCACATAGGGGAGCAGTTTACCAGGAGACAACTTGGCCCTGGTTGCTGTCCCCATCTGGGCTGCTTGGGACAGAGAAAAAAATGCATTAACTTGTAGGTGTAGACTTTAAGATACAGTTAAGTAATGAGGTAATTAACCTCTAAGAGAAAATAAAGGAAGGAAGGAGGGAAGGAAGAGAATGAGAGAGCAAAAGAGCGAGCTAGCACGCCCGAGAGAGAGAGAGAGAGAGAGAGAGAGAGAGAGAGAGAGACAGAGAGAGAGAGACAGAGACAGAGGCAGAGAGACAGAGAGAACAAGGGAACAAGGGAACAAGGAAAGGTGACTTTGGTATGCCAGCCTTATAGCCCCGCCATTAGAAACCTCCTTCTCCGTCTCAGTAAGTGCAGCTTTCAGAAACCAATCGAGGCCTCCCTGCACCAGAACCATAACTAAATAGCACTCCAGTGCCACAGGCAAGCAGATAATTGCTTCTTCCTGCCGCCAGGGACTCACGCAGGCGCCTGCCTTGCAGCACGCCAGCAGGAGGGGCAGAGCAAGCGGCAACTCGCGCTATTGGTCTACACAAGTGCGAGCATGGAGCATGCCCGCGTGTGGAGAGGGCTTCCGGCTGTAAGAAGAGAACCAAAGTCAAGACGAGCACCAGGGAGGAATAAATGAAAGCAGGAAGCTCTGGGTCAGTTAGTATTTTTTTCTTTCATTCATTTATCCACTCAGCAAAGGGGCTCTGGGTCTCTCGAGAAGGCAAATGGGAAGACGTAGTCCTTTGAGCCAGCTCTGGGCTATATTGCAAGGCCCTATCTGAGAGAGAGAGAGAGAGAGAGAGAGAGAGAGAGAGAGAGAGACAGAGACAGACAGAGACAGAGAGACAGAGACAGACAGAGAGAGAGCATGCGCAGAAGGAGGCGGGGTCTTTATGTTTTTTAATTTGGATGCTTTAAACAAGGGACTCTCAGATAGTGGTGATGCTGTGGAGAAAAGCAGAGCTCTGAGATGCTGAGTGGCTGGAGAGAGGGCTGGGTATTCCTTTATTGACAGCAGAAGACACGTGATGTTGTAATGAGAGCATCAGGGTAGACAAGGAGTCCTCAAGTGCAAAAGCCCCAAGCTATAAGCACTGTCACACACACAGAGACACACACACACACACACACACACACGCACTGTGACTGAGGTTGACTGAAGTTTAACAAGCAAGAAAGATATCCTGGAGAATTAATGCCTAAAAGGTAGATAAACACGTGCCCGTCGGTCAGTTTACCTATACAGAAAAATAATGGAAAACTGTGGTTCTAATCCCGGAAGGGAGAATTCCAGAGAGCAGAGATCTCCCATTGCCTGAGCAAAAAGATCACTGTCTTTCTTTCTTTTCCCCTTCAGCTAAGAGGGAACATGAGCCCCAACCCACCCATGGGAAACAAAGGCCTTGCTTCAAGGAGAACCAGAGCTGCCTGCGATGACCTGGAAGACAGACTTCAAGAGCTTCCCAGAAGCTCATGGGATCCACACAAACGGTTAAGGACCCTGAAGCCCAGTGCTGCATCAGAGTGTGTGTAACAGCCGCATTCCGTGCCCACAGAAGTATCTATTAATATGGTCTCTTAGCAGCCTTCCGTATCCCTCACCATTTCTATCACACACCTCAGCTACCAGCCAGTCTTCATGGTCAAACCACATCGCTCAGGCGTGTGCATCTTTGTATTGGTATTTCTTTGGTATTGTTATGTTCGATCTTGTTGTTATTCACCGGGTAAGAAGCGGCCTGTGAGTGAGCACCACCATACTCTTTCCACATCCAAGGTAGACCACCCCAGTGAGCTTCGGTCCTGTGTGTGGTGGTAAGCAACCAGCCAAGCGCCAAGAGAGCAGAAAGCCTGTCCACCCTGCTTTCTACATGATTGTCACTTGTGTCAAACATGAGTCTTTCGTGAACATCCCAGATGAATGGGGTGGGGAAGAGGACGCTGTGGCCAGAGAGGACATGCTCCCTGACCTGAGGGTCAGCAGGCATTTGGATGTATGTGTTTTCTCTGTGGTTCTGACACAGTGTCAGGATGGCCTCAGACTTGTGATGCCCACCATCCTCTGCCTCCCACACACACACACACACACACACACACACACACACACACGTATACACACCAGAGTCTCACAAAGCTGTTTCTTGACTTTTCCCCCTTTTGGCTCTGTGTGTGGGCTAAGACACAGGAGAGCAAACTTCCTACTTGCTTATAGCATCGTGATAGAGTTTCCATGTTCTGAAGTGCTGTATGTCTGCAATTCTTATACGTCATTCTTTTTATAATTTACAGCCTCCATGTGCAGCTGAGACGACAGACTTCAAGAAGAGACCTCAGATTATCAAGCAAATTAACCTTGGTGCAGAAGTGGAGACCTGATTCTCTCCGTTGTGCCCCTGAGAAATGGAAAGCCTGCTGCCGCTGTGCCTGGTGGAGAATAAAGGGGACACACACACACCACCCCCTGCTGAGTCCTCAGAGACCACACCTATATCTACCTGTGCACTTAGAATCAAAAGAGGCCCTCCCTTCTCCCTGACATAGTACTTCCTTGTTCCTGAGGGTTGTTCAACCCAGCCCCAGTCCAGCTGAGCCTTCTAATTCTGCCTTTGTCTTTCTGACTGCTGGTGCTGTTTAGCCTTTGTAGGAGTCCTGGGAGTTTCTTCACCTGGAGGTATCCTTCCCTTCTTGCCTTCTCTCCTTCCTCTTAGGCTTCCTTTCCAGCTTCCCTTTGAGCAGCTCCCTTTGAGGCTTTTACAACAGGAAACCTGGAGAGGGGAGGGAATTACTCCCCAACTCCCACCCCGTACTCCCCCACCCCCGTACTCCCCCACCCCCATATCTCCACCCCCTCTACACCCATGCCCACTCTGCTCTTCCCAAACCTGGGGGAGATCTTTTTCCTCCTCACGCCCCCCCCCCAGGGTTTCTCCCTGCTCCACTTCCCCAGCCTTCACCGAAGAGGCTGCCGGTGAGGGGGTTTTCCATTTAATTTCATTTTTCATCATTTTTACCCCTTTTGGATGGTTCACATCGGAGGGTCTCAGTGGATTAACTGGCCAATCAGATTTCATTATGAGCCCAAGTAGTTCTTATCATTAAACCTGTAATTTATTTCTTCTATGTTTCATAAAATGTGAAATATTACCATTCTCCGGAAGCTTGAGGAGAGCAGGGACGCCCCATTAAGTTCGACACTGCTCCTCCGTAAGAGGCCCTAATTATATGTGAATTTTTTTTTTAACAGCTAAGTTTCTACTTGCAGATGCTAACAAAAGAAATAAGCTTTTAATCCAAACATAATTAATATGAATTACCTCCCCAGCACACACTGGCTTTGCACCATTAAACTTAATTTTTGTTTTGCATGATAATTGTGTTATCATTACCGTTTATAGGAGAATGCAGGGCCCCTCTCTTTGTTTTCAGTCAAGACCAAAGGGACTGGAAATGACTTCCCCGCCCCTGGGTTAGCCTAAAGTCTGTCTGCCAGCTTCCTGATTGGTTGCTGACTGGTCCCTTGCAGACCCTATGGCTTGAGGGACCTGGGACCATGTGTATCCTACTGCCACTCACGGGACTTACTCCAGCAGAAAGGAAAAGTGGGTGTTTGCTGCTCAGGAGACAAGCTGAGCAGATGACACCTCATCCTTTGTCAAGATTCTCCCCATCATCACTGTAATGGTTATGATTATGCCATCACTGTAATTGTTATTATTTTATTGTTCCTAATAGTGATGAATATCATACAACTTCTCTGCAGCAGCGTGGTCCGGCTGCCCTGCTATTGGTTACTTCTCCTAACTGTCTGGGGATCATAGATCTGAATGATTTAACCAGAACCCCATAAAAAAATTTTAGATGAAACACCAAAGCCCCCAGGTTTTGTTACAGCTTCCATTAAAGGGCCAGTGGTAAGGCAATTGCCTTCTATACATTCGACTTTGGGTTCAAACCCCAGTGCACACACACATTCGCACACATGCACACACCTGTGCACACATATGCACATACATGCACATGCACACTCTTACACATGTACATGCATGTGTATACACATGCACACACTCCTCCTCCTTTTCCTTCTTCCTCCTGTTTGTATTGAGAAGGAAAGTAGGAATACCCTTCCTTCATCCATCAAAAAGTTATTAGGAATCTATGCTGGGCTGGGTACTGCCAGCAAAATGGCCTCCGATATCACAGAATTTACTGTCCAGTTGAGGGAAAGAGGAGTCAAGTCCCAACAGTAAATTGCAACCCTTAGGCTGGCAAAAGAAGGACCAGTGCTCCAGTGAGTGGAGAAAGTAGTTTTTTAAAGGTGCTCAGGACGTATCCAGTGAGAACAGAGCCTTTGAAGTAGGAGCAGGGTAATGCAGTGAGGCACAGAAGTGGGTGGGGTCGGCAGGCAAGGCCTGGAGGCAGGACCATAAAGAACCAGTCCAGGGTGGTAGGGAACTGTGGCAGGCTAGGGACCAGCCAGGGTTTGGCTAGGAAGGTCATCTGGAACAGGAACACAGAGCATCCTGAGTGCTAGACTAGACCCTAAGGTTGCACAAGGTGATTTTGAAACGGGGAGGGGGAAAGGGTGGGAGTCCTAAAAGGTGGCATCTTCAGCTGGCCCGTCTGTTGACAAACTGAGGGAATCTTACATTATTAAAAAAAGCCCCAAGGATATGGAAACTAGGAAAGTGTGGTAGCACCAAGGTAGAATACCTGGATGGCAATAGAGGAAGAAAAAAAAAATCACCTAAAAGAGAATTCATGTGACTTGGAGGAGAGAGAATGGGAGACAGAAAGACTGCTACCTTTTTTTTTTTTTTTTTTTTTTTTTTTGGTAGAAAGTGTCACTAGAGCCCTGCAGTGACTCAGGTCTTGTCACTTGATTCCTCTAATACAGAGTCATGCCTGAAGCTATCAGCTAGTGTTACTATTAGTGTTTTGCCTTCTCGACATCCCTCCATGATTGTACAGGATGCACTGTTACATATATCATATGGCTGGACAAAGGAAAGACACTGAGGTTCAGAGACTTTTAAACTGTGTCATTTTTCCCCCAGGGGTCAAGAAAAACACACTAGTCTTCAGATCTTTTTCTCAGCAACATTATTTTAAAAGTTATGATGGGCTCAGTCAGTGAAGGGCTTGCATTGCAATCAAGAGGACCTGAACCCAATCCCAGAACCCCCATAAAATAGGAAGGTTCCCAAGAGATGACAACACCCAACACTCTGGTCTCCATATTCATGTGCATCTAAGTATGCACACACACACACTCAATGATGGTGACACCAGTAAGCAGTACCAGGTAAACCTCACAGTCAGTGACAAGGCCACAGGTGTCCTTGCATGCAGAAGCTGTGCCGCTGGGTGGGAGGCCTTGCTGGTAACCCTCTTAGTCCTCTTTGGGAGAGGGTGAGAGAGCAGAGCGCAGCTACTGCTGACAAGCACACTGGACCATAAGACTGAAGAGTATGTCAGAGCTTCTGCAACAACATCCGCTCCATTATTCCCAATGATCAAGTTACCTCATTGGAAACTCTATCATTCAGAGAGGCTCTGGCTTCAGGGGAAAACATTCTGTGAAGGTAAAACTCATCAATGACCCAGAGCTATGCACAGGAACTGAGTTTTTAGATGACCGCAAAGATCCATTTACGAATCGTGCCCTTGATCCAAAGTAACCCAGGGAAGCTCAGGAGTATAGTTAATCTAAATGTTTCAGCCTTTCAGCCTACTAGAAAGGAGGAAAGGAAGTATTGGCCATGGCCCACCGAATAACACAGGTAGAAATAAAAGATGTTAAAGGGGAGTGAACACCCATGCTCCAGTGGGAAAAGGCTAGCACACACGGGGAGAATCACACCCTGGGCGTGGATCAGTAGAAACAGCCCAATGCTCTGCACTGTGCTGTATGACGCGGATGCCATGCGTGCTGGCTGAAAGAGAAACTTAAACAGCCCGAATCCAGCAAGTGCCTGATGCCATGACGTACCAGTCACCCACACGGCAGCAATCTATAATGCGGACAGAAACATGACCTGCATGACTAAGTGCGTAACCACAGAATCAGAATCCAAAAGCCAGAGGCCTGGGAGGAAGGAGCAAGGAGAACTGGGGAGACCTCAACATCAACCTCAAGCCAGTGAGAGGCGCCCTTCATTCAGATCCAGACTCCGCTGCTTTTCTCCAGGTTCCCTGAAGAACGAAGAGCCCGGACAGTGCTTGCTGAAATGGACCAAGAACTGCCAAATCCAGATCTGTCTCCGCTGCATCATGGACTTTTAATGCTAATTTAAAAAACAAAAAACAGTTTTCTTCTCTGGGTTGTTTGAGCATATCTGCCTGTCTCTCACACCTCAGCAGTAGCTTCCTTCTAGATAGCAACCTGCCTTGGCTACATTGCTTTTGACACGTGATATCTCAAACACCCTAGGAGGCAAAGCGAAGGAGTGACCCCAAATACACTTTCAGCCTTATCCCTGCCTCTGGGCATCCCAGCTGTAGAAAACCAGTTTCCAAGCTTGGTTGGTGCGAGGCTTAATTTTAATTGTCAACTCGATGGGATTAATGAATGCCTAAGAGACCAGTAAAGCACACCCCTGGGTGTTTTCAGTGACAGTGGGATCATAAGGACTCTGACCAAATCGACAAATTAATTCCTGATGGGTTCACAGTGTGACGGCATTATTGGGACTTAAGTGAAAGGCAGGAGAAGGCGGGGCAGACTTGGAGGAAGTTGATAACTGGGGGGTTTTACCTGCCCCTGCTTCTTCCTGTACCGTTTCTCTCTCTCTGTCTCCTCTGAGCCCAAAAGTAAACACTCTTTGACACTTGCTTCTGATGTCATGATGTTCTGCCTGTGCACACAGGGCCAAGCTGCCATGGATTTAACCCTCCGAGAGAGCCAAAATAAACTCTCTCCCCTTAAGTTCTTCTCACGGGCATTTTTTTTTTCTTCATTCAGACAAGAAAAGTAGCTCATGCAGATCACACTGTCAGTGGGGACGCAGCCCACCTGGCATAGAACCTCATCCAAAAATATTTTCAAACGTACCCTACCATCAACCTTGTACAACCTCTTTGGGGGCTCTATAGGTTAAAGGCATTTGTTGATCAGCCTGATGACCTGGGTTCAATTCCCAGGGCACAACTGGTAGGAGAGAGCCTATTGCTGCAAATTGTCTCCTGGCCTATGCATTCACACACACACACACACACACACACACTCAGATAGACAGATGAAGAGACAGACAGACTCACATATACTCACACAAATAAATGCAATGAAAAACTTTTCTAAAAACATATCTAAAACCCCTTTGAAGGGAAGCGCCTAAATGAGAGAAGACTAAAGAGTAGTTAAAAATAAAAGAGAAAGCTCTAGTGGAAGGAAGCTCTAAAAGGTCTCGCCAGGGTATATAAAGAACAGGAGAAGCCAGGCTAAGTCCTATATCCTTGGGCGGAGATTCTGGCTTTCTTCCACTCCTGACCTTCTCCACGTGGTGGAAAATATGGCCAAAAGGAAAGAAAGGTCTATTTGGCTCTGAGTTACCAACCTGAACTGTTGCTTTCATGGCAGGAATAGTTCTCTGTCCAAGGTGACCTCTGTCATGGAAGACTCCCCAAGTGGGGGGATTTGAGAGGGGGCAGCAGCAGACAGATGCCAAGAGTTCCGTCCCAGCTCTGGAAACAGAGGACAGGTCACCTGAGCTCTCTGGACTGTCCGGTCAGCTCAGAGCCGGGGAATGATCAGGTGCCTAGCTGTGGGGCTGCCGGGAGGATTATTGAAGCTACTGCACTCAGAGATGAGGTCCTGGCCCACCCTTAACTATTACCTAGACACTCACCGGTTTGTTTGCTTTTATTTTGAGTTAGAATACAGGGTAATAAATTGCCTTATGGTATTTTCATATTTTTTCTCATTGCTGCTCCTCCTCCTCTTGTTCCTCCTCCTCCTCTTGTTCCTCCTCCTCCTCTGTTCCTCCTCCTCCTCTTGTTCCTCCTCATCCTCTTCCCTGCTCCCTTCCTCCCCACCCCTTGTACCTGTCCATGCTCAGTATTCTCCTTTGCATTTTTACACTGCGTGTGTCTTGTTAATTTCCTGCTTTCCCGAGGACCACTGTTACCTCCCATAGTCCTTTTCTAATCTCATGACCAACAGCCACATGCAGGCACACAGAGACAAAAAATGACAAGCTCGGATCTGTAGTGAGAGAGAACATTCTGTTCCATTTTGGAAGTGGTAAGCTAGGTTTTATTTCCAAGTTCATGTCCATACTCTGAAACTTCATTATACTATGAGAATTATTGGTGATCATACACTTTGTGTATCAGATGTCAATTATATGGACACTTTCTTCTCATGCAGAAAACATGCACACCCAGGGAGGGGTTAATAGACCAAAATACAATGGTGCATAAAGATGTCATAATGAAACCCAGTGCTTTGCAAGCTAATTGTAAACATTAATTCACAAAAAGAAAAGCAAACACACTCTGAAACTCACATTATAAACTTGCTTATATAGAGATCTTTCTAAAATTATTTAATAAATTAATATACAAATATTGAAGCCTTTCTGGGAAATACACAAAACAAAAACATCTTTTGCTGTCATGGCTAGCCATGGCTTGAGCTTGCAATTTTCTTTTTTTCTTTTTTTCAGTCCTTTCTGTGTATTTTGATGGACATTTTAACCTAGCATCGATTCAATGTGTTACCATTTTCCAAAACTGTCCCATAGAGCATTAATGCACAATGGGGCTGAAGAGATTCTCTCAGTAATTTAGAGCACCATCTGCCCTTGCATTTGACTAGTGGTGAATTCCTGGTATCCACAGGGCAGCTCACAACTGCTGGTAACTCCATTTCTGGAGGGTCTGGCAGCCTCTTATGGCTTCCATAGACACTGAATGCATGTAGCACACACATCTAGTGCAGACAAAACGCTCATAGACATAAAATAAAAATAAAAAAACTTTTAAAAGAACATGAATACACTAGGATGTTGGGGATTAATAACTCCAGGTGTCATATGTAGGTGAAACTACAGGTCATCAGAACCTTGGTGCTGATTTCTCTTCAAGAAACCATATTTCCCACATTGGATAAACGCATACTTAGAAAAATGCTGTCCATGTCCCTTTGTGTAGTGAGTGTTTGTGTGGTGTGTGTGTGTGTGTGTGTGTGTGTATGTGTGTCAGTGTATGTTTGAGTCAGGGTCTCACTTTGTAGCTTTGGCTGGCCTGGAATTTGCTATGTAGGTCAGGCTGGCCTCTAACTTGTAGAAATCCACCTGCCTCTGCCTCACCCCCACCGCTACCCCCAGAATGCTGGGATTAAAGCCATGTGTCAAGTCCAAAAAAATACCCAAGATACAATTCACAGAACACATGAAGCTCAAGAAGAAGGAAGACTAGAGCACGAATACTTTGGTTCTTCTTAGAAAGGAGATCAAAATACCCATGGCTCTCAGCCAACCAATGGACTAAGGGCACAGGCTCCCCAGTGGAGGAGCTAAAGAAAGGACCCAAGGAGCTGAAGAGGTTTGCAGCCCCATAGGAGGAACAACAATATGTACCAGCCAATGCTCCCAGAGTTCCCAGGGACTAAACCACCAACCAAAGAGTACACATGGAGGAACCCTTGGCTCCAGCTATGTAGCAGAGGATGGCCTGTAGGACATCAATGAGAGGAGAGGCCATTGGTCCTGTGAAGGCTGGATATCCCAGTGTAAGGGAATGCCAGGACAGGGACGTGGGGTGGGGAGGTTGGTAAGCAGGAGGAGGGGGGATGGGATAGGAGGTTTTCGGAGGGGTAACAAGGAAAGGGGGTAATATTTAAAATGTAAATAAAGCAAATATCTAAATATCTAATAAAAAAGAAAAGAATTCTACAGCCAACCAAGAAAAGAAAAGCCATGTGTCACATGCCTGGCAGATGACTTCGAATTCTTACTGAAAGTATGTCTACATTTTTCCTAAAATTCTTTTCTATACTTTAAATTGCTTCATAATACACCGCTTAGAAGCCGTGTCCCAGATTCCTTAGCCACTTGGCTTGCATTCTGTTAACTTCAACTTTTTGATAATAAAGAAAAGCAAAGCTTGGCTGAACTTTCACCTTGGGGGGGTTGATGGGAGATGCAGGTGTTCCGGCTTCCGTGCTCAGAGCAGCGCCCGATGCCGGATTACTGGGCTGAAGGGCAGAAATGCTGAAGCTCATTGCATGCGACGCCAATTTGTTTTTCAACAGGTCCGTATCCATTTTCACTCTCCCACAGCTCGTGACAAGTGTCCAACCGGAGCGAGGCAAAGGGCCAAAGGGCTAAAAGTGGGACTGCCGACGGCTTCTTTCAGCGGCCTTCGTTAGCACACCTCCAGTGACACTCGGGGCAGCACTGGGTCTGGTGCCAGCCCCCCTCCTCTCTCCGTCCTGAATCTCCCCCCTCCCCCAGCTCATGAAGCACAGACTCCAGGGCAGCTCGGGTTTATGTCCCCGATAGTAGCACAGAATAAAGTACACCCAACATTCCGTATTACTCCCAGAAACGTGAAGAGCCAGAAAAGGTTTAACAGTCGGAAACTCCAAGGAGGAAGCCCATGGTTCGTAGTCTTTGTCACTTGCTGTGGGATGAATATCCTCAGTTGTGGGAAGGTTCAAGGTAGCAGCCTACCAATATAATGTCACTGAAGTGGGGGTTGGAAAGACACATGTACAATATGATAAGCCGCTGCCCGGATATTGGTATAGCCATGGCTGCTGAACACTGGGTTTTCTTCTCTCCTTCCTACATAACCTCTTGACCTTGTTTAGATTCTTCTACTGACGTAACTACACCTAGCCAGTATAACAGAGGCCTTTCCTGAGAACATAACCAACTGGGTTACAATACTGGCCATACACCTCCAAAACTAACATTACAAGTAGTTGGCGTCTGAGCCAGATTTCTACAGATACTTGACCTCTTATCCAAGAACATCAAAAACAAAGGCTCATACCACTTTTCAAAAGTGACAGCACTGGTCTGTAAAGAAATACGCTTTCAAGATCCACAGTGGCTAATGCCAGCAAGAATAAGCAAGGGTACAAGCCTGCAAGCTGGGGGTCTCTTTTATGAAGTCTAAAAGCTGATTACTGAGGTATGTGGTTTGGGTGGTTCTCTATTTTTTATTGATAAGGAGATGTAGTAATATTTCCTACTGCTTATGTCCCTTCCCATAATAAATAATCATATAAGATGGTATATAGGGGATTTCCCCCAAAAGTTCATTTAAAGGACACACATTGCTTTACTGTGCATACACCCAAAACCAGTTTAGGCTTGGTGTGCTTTTCGATTCTTCATCCTAGATACACCAAGAATATACTTAATAGTATCTGTCTTAGTTTGATTGTTACTGGGAGCAGAGAAATCTATACCATTGTTTGGAAATGAGAGTGTGTGTAGCTCAATTAAAAAAGATTTTTCAGAGGTTGCTTGGTGAGGGGTGTGTGTGTGTGTGTGTGTGTGTAGACTGTGCAGGTGACTAATTAGACTGCATTATTATTAGAGGGGTGTGTGCATAACCAAAGCCAAATAGGGTCCCAAGCTAAAGAATGCTTCTTCAAGGTTTCTGCTTTGCTCATTGCTGAGGCCAATGGGATTCAACTGCCAATAATCCTTGCCCACCTACGTATAACTCAACTTAGGTTGACCTTGATGTGCAGCTGGTCTGCCCCCATCCTCTCTGCTCTGGCTACAGAGCACTGGCTGTCTGGACTCACACTTTCTCCCTGTTGGTACTTACCAGACTCCTGACCTTGTGTTTAGTCTCCAATTTCCCATCCAGTAAGTACCCGAATGGATCTAATAACAAGAACAATTTCCACATTAGTGAACCACAGTGGATGTGCTCTTGAAATCAAGCCCTCCTGTTGCCCCTTCCAAACCTCCTCCCAGTCCCCCACTGAGAACTTCCTCCACAACCTCACGAGCCGGCCCCGAGTGTGGCCATTTCCAGCACCAGATTATTGTCCTCACTGTGCCCTTAATACGCTGTTGGTCAGAGATTCTTAACCTCGGACTGGAGGTTATCAGGCGCCCATGCCAGGCTCCTCAATGGAATGTCTTGCTGTGAGCTCTAACCCTCAGACAAGATAATCCATGACAGGCTGTTCCAAGATGACACGTGGGAGTCACAAGAGCCTCTAGTAACCCAACCGCCACAAAGCTATGTCACAAGGGACATGCACAACATGCATCTCCTAGTGTCAGGAGTCTCAACAGGAAAAACTTGTACTGCTCCAGCACACACAGTCTCTCTTGGACTTGCCCTTCCAGTCCCTCCCACCCATTCTCTGTCCTAGAGCCAACAACGACAACCTCAGAGTCAAGAGTCAACATCTGCCAGGAAGATTAAAGAGAAGAAAAGGTGCAAAGGGGAAAACTTCACGAAGAAAAAGCAGAGCGAAATGACAATATGCAATGGAAGGTGTGTGTGTGTGTGTGTGTGTGTGTGTGTATGTGTGTGTGTGTGTGTGTGTATGTATGTGGGGGGTGACAGAATGTTACTCGTGTGTTTTCCAACATTTCTCGGGGAGCTCTAGACCCTAAAAAGCATAAGTGGTGGTTATCTACCAACAGAGAAATGAACGAGTCACTTCAAGCTCCGAACCAGGATCGGTGCTCCAGCTTAGATACACTATCACCCCATGTAAATGTGTACGAAATAGTTAACGGTAATATTCCCGAGCAGAAGCAAGGAGAACGCTTTCCAGGGTTACAGGGAAGCATATGGATTCCCATATTTTTTACCATAGGCAATCTATTCTAAGCTTGGACTCAATCTGGAAATTGCTTTCCCCCCAAATGAATTGAGCTCGGATGCTTTCAACCCCTCACACTGTGGGGCAAGATGACGAATCCGGGAGCAGCAGCAGGCAGGGAGGAGGCAGAGGGAAGCGTTCAAACAGAAAGCCCATATTAAGTAGAGCTGGCAGTTTACACTTGGCCCATCAAACTGGAGCAAGTGCCCCTCCCACAGAGCATCGGCGGGGGCGAAGATAAAGTAAACTTTGGGAAATTAAACGAGGCAGTGATGAGGCTCCTCATCCAAGGATCACAAAATCTCAACCCAAACCAAGCTAAACACAAGCCGTGGTTTGGATAGGCATCCATCTCCGAGGACCACATAGTGAAGGTTGGGTACCCAGCTCGTATACCCAGTAAAAAGTCAAGTCGCCGGGGAGGATGTATCTGAAGGTGATAGTGGAGCCCCAGCGACTTCCTGTTTCTCTCTCTGCGTCCTGACAGCAATGCATGATGGGAGTAGTTTCCTCTACCATTCAATCCCACTGTGATACGCTACTTCCACACGGATTCATAACAACCACAGTAGCCAAGACACCACAACGAAGAGCCACCACGACCCTTTGCTTTTTTTAAAAACTGTTTTTATCCAAGACATGTGTTACACCTGTGGAAAGCTAACTAACATAGGAGGAGAAGATACATAATCCAACAGGAGAAAAATACAAAGTAAATCATCTTAACTCATTCCCTTCACCAGCTACACATGGTTTAGTTAATTCTTTAATGAGGATGGATTGTAATTAATATAGAACTCCACAGTATAATTATTGCATATAATTATGCTTGAGTTAACAGCAGAGTAAATCACATATAGTTTGCACTATATAAGTGTGAATTTCCAGTTAATATTTTTTACAGGAGTATGGAGGAAATTTCATAATATCATTCAATAAAGGACACCTCCAGGAATGTGCACATCGGGTGGAGCCTTTTGGATGCTTCATTTAAGACTATGATCCTCAGTTTTCTCAGGCTGCCAGCTGTATCACAGAACTCTACCTGCCAGACAAGCCCAGAATAAGTATAGAAAACAGCCACACAAAAAAATGGCTCCTGGAACATCATACTAAGTGAGGTAACCCAGTCTCAAAAGATCAGTCATGGTATGAACTCACTAATAAGTGGATATTAGCCAAGAAAACTGGAATACCCAAAACATAATCCATACATCAAATGAGGTACAAGAAGACCAGAGGAGTGGCCTCTGGTTCTAGAAAGACTCAGTGTAGCAGTATAGGGCAAAACCAGAACAGGGAAGTGGGAAGGGGTGGGTGGGAGAACAGGAGGAGGAAAGGAGCTTATGTGACTTTCGGGGAGGGGGGGGGCACAAAAGGAGAAATCATTTTGAAATGTAAATAAGAAATACATCGAATAAAAAATATTAATTACTGGTTCATATGTTTTGGAAATATAAGGATGATTTAGGGCATATCATATGTAAACCCCTAAGTGGTTTCTGATTATTTTAAATCACTTCTATCTCTGTTTATTTCTACTTTTAATAAAAGTATACTGTTTTCCTTTCCTGAAAAAAAAATGGCTCCTGGCTGGTCAGAGCCTGTAGAGTCAAGGGCTGTCACTTTGCCATCCTCTGGTGAGTTCGCTCATGTGAGCTCTTCAGACTGAGGCTGTCTGTCTTTAACCTGTGTGTCTCTTGCCCCACATTCTCCACTGCATCCCCTGGGCCCTTCCTGAACTGTCCCCTCCCACTCTTCCCTGCTTCTCTGAGAATAGAATCTGTGTTCCATGGATGGCTATTAGATTCATGAGAGGAAGAATTACAGGTCTCCAGCTGTACTAAAAAGTGCAAACAATATGAAGTTGACTGAACTTAGGGCAATATATGACACATGTTGTATTCTGTTTGTATATACATGGGTGTGGGGCAGGGGCAGACATATGCTGGGGCAGGTTAGCAGGCCTTCTGTATGAGAGTCCTAAAGGTCTGGGAGTAAGAACTGGCCTCCATCCTTGTTTCCCAGTCTCGCCGGTCAGCCCGTGTGGGTATTTCCTACCTAAGACCTTTGGCACCACCGTGGAACAGTGGCATCTTCTAGGCACTGTTTCCTCCCTGGAACTTCCTTCCCCCCAGTGACATACATCCCAGAGAGGCTGACAGAAAACTCTCCAAGAACGCAAGGCTTTCTCTCAGGTGAGGAGACGCCATTAAAGCTAAACAATTCAGGTAACACTGAAGAAGCCTCTTCTTCCCTCCGTTGGCTCGGTGGGCTCCTTCCATCCGTTCTCTACGGTGCTGCCTCCTCCCCATCCACTGGACCCCTGAGCAATTGCCTTTCTGGCCAGGACCCCCTCCATCTTGGTTTTCCCTACAGAATGGGGTCTGTATGGCCCAGAATGAGACTCAGCTTCTCTAGTCCAGTCTGGTCTTTGCTACTTACCAGGGACCCCAACAATGTGCTCTCGACCCTGCCTACGTCACGAAGTTGATATCCTTAAAACACTACTCAGATTCCAGCCCCCCTTATGGCTCTAGAGAGAGTGAAGGGTCCTCCACTAACATTCATGCCCACAGTCACTTAGGGTACAGCCTCCAAACACAGCTACCAGGATCTCTTGTATCTGTACAGGAAATCTACCCCCACCTCCAGTCTCCTGTCCCCTCCGCCAGCTTTCAAAGGCCACCCTGAGACAGGATAAGTGACACTAAATCTAGAGAGTCTCCCCCCACCCACCCAGCCTCTGCAGCCCCGCCTGCCCACTGATAATAATGGGCCAAGACACTTTTATTATCATTATTAATTAGCACTTTCAAGCAATGGAATTAAATCAATATGGTGGACTGAAACTAATTTTAACAAGCCATTGAGATCAATCATTGGGACTTTTATCTACATAAATGCCACTAAACTCAGCTCGTTAGTGTAACATTAGCTGGAAAGAAAAAGAAGGGAGACTGGCGGGGTTTTAATTAGGAAGACATAAACTGAGCCACAATTTTTCTTCTTTGATTTGCTTTTAATCTCGTCTGCAGAGCTCCTCCAGTGCTGCTCTGGCTGATTTTCAGTCCCTGGCCACTGGGACAAGAAGGGGAGGGGGTGGAGAAAGGAGACATGAAGGGCAGGCAGCCAAGAACTCTGCAGATGGCCCCTCTCCTGGGCCACCCTGAGATGTGCCAAGCCATCACCCAGTGGCCTCTTCATCTCAGCCCTCACCTTCTTAGTCATGCAACGCCAGCATCCTTAGTACTCACCTTCACGGATCACGGATGCATTTCTGCATTGCATGAGCATGATAAGTATATGCACAAGAACTGTTGATGAATAATCAACAGATGGTAGGTGTGCACTGGCTACATGTCAGATACCTGACTCCTAAACTATCCTTTGACAGCAACAACAGCAACAACAACAACAACAACAACAGATTAACAATGGATGCCCTATCCCCCCAAACATGCTTTTTCCTTCATCCTCCTTGAAGGCCCTTGAGGCTAAGACATTCTCTGTGTGATCCTTTCCTATCTATCTATCCCTCATCTCTGCGTCTATAAGAACCTGTAAATTCTGGTGTGAGTGCTAATCACTTTCCATCAATCCATCAAAACACCATCAAAACACTTAACTTCTAAAGAGAAAAGGCTTGGGGTTGGAGAGGTGGCTCAGGAGTTAAGAGTGCATCTGTTCTTCTAGAGGACCAGAGTTTGAGTCTCAGCACCTACAACTGCCTGAAAGTTCCATACCAAAGGATCTGACGCCCTCTTCTGGCATCCATGGGTACTGCTCTCTCTCTCTCTCTCTCTCTCTCTCTCTCTCTCACTCACTCACACACACACACACACACACACATGAGAGAGAGAGACACACCGATATAGAGACATACATATATATACAACATTTAAAATGATAAAAAATTAAATATTTAAGGAAAGGCTTTAGCTGGCCCAGAATGAATGAGTTTTGTGAGTTTCTTGTCCATGACTGATTAGCCCCATAGCTTTGTGCCTATGTGAGGCAGCCTATCCTAGTGGACAAAGCAGCCTGCTTCATAGGCAGGATGCAAAAGACAATAAAGATGGGCACACAGTCCCCTTCAAGAGTGTGTGCCCAATGGCCTTCTGATAGGCTCTGCTTCTTGAAGATTCCATTCTTCTTCAATAGCACCAGCCTGGCCACTACCGCTTCAGTGCATAGGCTTGTAGGGCATTTGTCCATAACAGGACAAGTGGCTAAGACTACTATCCACATTTCATTTCTGCCAGTCTTCAGATGGGGACACTCCAAGTCTTTCCTAATTCTAAGGCACCTAAACAACACTGCCGGGTTTGCCTTCCTAGAGTCTCAGGATCAGCTTCCAACCTCTTCCCAGACAAACCTTGTCATTTTATTCTTCCAGACCCCATTCTAAGCCACCAATAAATGGCACTATCCAAGTTCCCCCAGACACTCCATTCTGTTTGTGACAGCCACCAGCATAGAGCCCTGTACCTCCCTGCTTGTGCACACTCTCAACTAGCTGTAATCACTTTAAAAGCAGAGGCTGGACTTCAGTGACTTCACCATTCTCAACTGTGCCTGACACAGAGCCCGACTCCTCTTCAGAGATGTGCATATGTGTGTTGCTGTCCACTGAGGAAAGCTGCAGGCACTTTGTTGAGTGAGCCCCAGAGAGATGCTGCCTGTGTGTGTGGCACATCTGGAAAGGAAAAGTTGTCCAAGGTCAACAGAATCCAGATTATTCCAGCATGAGCCCCAGATACACGGAGCTGCAGGGCCTAGTGTTTGCCATTCTGAGTTTCAGTCTTGCTTTGGTCTGATCTTTCCTTACTGTATTTGTTCTATTCTTCCTTTTTAGATTGTAAATGTTTACTTTTGCCATTGTATGCTGGAAGTATAAAGAAATCATTCGAGTCTCAGAAAAGACACAGCTGAAGAGTCTTGGGACTACTGAACATTATGAGAGGAACATGAGAATTTAGATGCGGTGGATGGAATGTTGTGGTTAAATGGATGTGTTTGGTTGTCAAGTCAACAAGGAGTGAGTTTGTAAAGGCTACCCTTAAGTCAACTTGACAGGGATTTGTAGTCACCATCAAAAGATACTTCAGTGTGATTTGTGTGAGCATTTCTAGAAAGGTTTCACTGAGAAGAGAAAACCCATCTGGAGCACAGATCACACCATTCCAGGGACTAGAATTCTAGACTAAGCAAAAAGGAGAAAGCTAGATGAATCTCTCTCTCTCTCTCTCTCTCTCTCTCTCACACACACACACACACACACACACACACACACACACATACACACACCTGAATACAGCATGACTAGCTGCCTCCCCACCATGATGGGCTGTATCTTCAATTGGGAACCAAAATAAACTCTTCCTTGCTTAAATTGCCTATGGTCAGGTATTTTGCCTATAACAGTAAGAAAAGTAACCAATACACTATTATTGCTGTAACTGTTCTGATTATTATCAATCGATGTGCTCTGATAACATCTCCACCTAGAAAATGATTAGATTTTGGCTCTTTTTTTTTTTGCAAGAAACAATCTACTTATCAGATACAATCTACTTATCAGATGCGGTTCACATTATAAATTAATAAATTAAATTTCTACATTGTATACACCACTCTCCTATAAGCTATCTTGGAGCAAACCAATGCATGTATTCAGTTCATGCCTGCATATACTAGAAATTAAATTTAGGAGGCAAATCTCAGTGCCCATACCAAGGCACCACCAACTTAGGACACTATGTAGTCAGCAGGACTTTGTGAGTTCCATGTACTTTGGGTTAGTTGTTTATGCTTCTATAGAGAGTTCCTTTACAAATCTTTTAGCTTTAATTTGCTCATCTGTAAAATGGGACACGTATAATACTAAGTCCTGGAGTCCACCGGTGTCTGTAATGACCGGATGAGCGGATGCATGGGACCATGGTCTTGCCCACACAGATACTCAGTCATCATTAACTCCCAGAGTGTTTATCATTCTCCCTCACTGTGCTTTTTCATATTTACTTAATTTATAAGAGCATTTAACATACATCTCTACTCATGATGAACAAACACTCCCATCAAACAAAGGAGACCAGATACAGAGTCATTTCTCAAGTGGTGACTTCGGCCAGCTGGAGGTGAAGGAGGGAAGAAACATGTTGGTCAAAGGCACAAAGTTTCAGTTAGACAGGACAAAGTGTGGGGAGCTGTGTCACAGCATGGTTACAATAGTTGATAATAATGTATCTTATTTGAAAGTGCTCTGGGGGTAGACAAGAAATTATCATTGAAGATGATAAGTATCTTAATCAGCTTGAGATTTTATAAATATATATATAAAATTATATCACAAATTATATAATTTGTGAATATTACATTACTGAAACTAGAACAGCAAGGTCACTTGAAAGATTGCATAGTTTTTTTTGTTGTTGTTGTTGTTGTTGTTACTTACGAAGTTAGACCTCAAATTCAGCGTATTACCTATGATCTAATAATAAATAACAATTTAAAACTTTACTGCCTTTTATTACACATTAAAATTATTTGGGAATCCGGCCTTACTTTAGGTTTTCTCCCATGCCCTGCCATCTGCGGCTCTATTAGTCATACAAATAGGCTGCCAAAGATTTTTTAATCCATGTGTCATGAGGCTAGCCCACATGCTCTGTGGTGACTACCCATTCTGAGCTGCCAGTCTGAGAACTGTTGGAACTATTTACATCCTGTGAGCCTTCCTGTGGGATTCTATGTCCCAGGGAGCTCCACTTTCCTACTTAGTCAGAGGAGGAAGTTGCATTGTGGCAGACTCTGTGCAGACATCAAAGATATCTTTGTCATAATGGATGCTTATCTGTCCTGTGTCATTAGGCAAATTTCTAAGTCACAGAATCTTGGAGTGGGATTATACTAGATCCTAGATGTGTGGGAGTGTATGCTGTGCAGTAGCTTAAACTAGACAGTTTCCCTTCTGGGGACTTCCCCAGTCTGAATCTCTAAAGCCCAGGGCAAAGCCCATAGCCCTGGTGGTAGGACTCCCGAGTGCTTAGAACTGTGCTTTCTCCTCAGGGTTCAGGCCAGCAACTCATGTGCACACGCAGCCTTGCTGTAACTTCATAAAGACTAAGCATCTCAGTTCCTTTGAAAACTTCCTAAACCAAATTAATCGCCATCCCCACACCCCGTTGCTGTCATGCCCTCCCCCTCCCCCGACAGTCTTAACTTCCTGGTATCTGACAATGACTCTCAAGGTTGTCCAGACTCAAGGCCCTGCAGTTCCTTTCCAAGTTGCTTCGCTGTGATTCTGCAGACTCAGAGGTCTAGGTCTAACCGCAGAGGAGGGACAAGAGCTGCTCTTGGTGCGATTCCTCTTACAGCATGCTCAGAAATCTGTATCAGCTCCTAAATCAATCTCCGTGGTGTTCTCCTAAACCAAGGATGCACTGCCCTTCTGTCCCACCACAAAAGGCATGATATAATCTCCCAATGAGAAAGGGCTTACAGTTTGCAACACCCCAGTCCGTGCTGAGGTGGGCCCGTTGTTTCAGGTGGTGTCAGATGGTAACGGTGGGGAGCATGTGGAAGAGCAAGCTACTCGCTGCATAATCCAAAAGTCAAAGAGCAGGACTCTAGGTGCCGTCCCCTCAGGGATGTGTCCCCTGTCACCCGAAGACCTCCTGCTAGGTTCCACCTTCCACAGCTCCACCACTCACGAGGGCCACCCAGGGGACTGCTGGCAGACAGTCAACATCCAAAGTGTAGCAACTGTAGCACATGGATGTTTGGTTTGCTTATTTTGCCTTTAATTTATACATATGTATAGTTCATTAATGAAGTGTTCCATCATCAAACTCTATAATCCTTCCTCCCCCACGCCTTAAAGCTTGCAGTGAACACACACTGTCCTGTTCCTTTAAACCCACCCTGGCATTTTAAACCCTCCCACAACCAGGCCCCTGCCCTAAGTGAGTCCCTTGTCTGGGAATTCCCTATTGCCACATTTCTGCTCTGTGTTACTGCCACCACTCTCGCCCACGTTGCAAAGACTGCGTTCCTTATCTCCTTCTTTGAGTTTGAGACACAAATTCTATCATTTCTGAAAGAACAGAAATAAAGCAGTTTTCAGGTGTGGGGCATGCAGTGCAGTGATGGAATGCTTGCTTGCCCGACCTGCCTGAGGCCCTCTGTCCCCTTCTCAGTGCCACAGCAAAATGGAGACTCCCTAAGTTTACTCAACAAAGCAAGTCTCAATGACACGATACGTTTCCGGGTCTAGTGAATTCATCTTCCACACTCATTTGACCCTCGGAGTCCAGGGAAGTCTTGTCTCATAGCTAGCCAGTGAACTTCCTTCAAGTGATAAGAAGCTGCTGTGTCTCTTTATCTCAGTAGCCCTCCCTCATAAAATGTCAGCTAACACCCACCAAAGAAGGCCTGGTCTGAGGTCAATGGCCACTTCTCATGTAGCAGACTCTGGCGGAGTCTAGAAAATTCCATGCCCCGCCTTCTCCGTCTTTCAATTGAATCCTGCCTCACAACCCTTTCCTATCTAACTACTTTTTTCTTTCCCTATTCATTGCTTTTTATAACCCTTTGCCAAGAACATGTGGCCAAGACTCTGGGCAAGTCAAATCCATAATCAACAAAAGTTATGAATTAAAACACTTCAGGAAACTTTCAAAAATGGCTCACAAATCTGTAAATGTCAGAGCTGAGGTGAATGAAATCAGGTCCTTGCTGTTCATAGCCGGCCCTCTCCACAGCCTAAACACCAAGCTGAGTTTCAACCCACAAGTAGGCTACTCTTCCTGTGGTCATGTTTGCTCACCACCATTACTCAATTCAGCCTATAAATCTCCTCCCTCCTGAGTCCTCAGAGAGAAGTCCATGGTAAAGTATCAGCTATTAACATGGGAGACCCAGGGATACAGTTCATCTGGTAGAGTGCTTGTCTAGCCTGCACGAGGCCCTGGATTCGATCCCTAACTCAGCCCAAATTGGATATGGTGGTGTGTGCCTGTAATCACAGCACCTGGGAGCTGCAGGAGGGATCAGAAGTTCAAATACAGCAATATGGAGAGTTCACAGCCAGCCTGGGCTACATGAGACCATGTCAAGAAAAGAAAGAATGAGGGGGGAGGGAGGGAGGGAAGAAGGAAAAAAGGAAGGAAAAAAAGAAAAAGGACTGAGTATAAAATTGAAGTAGAGAAATAGCCTGAAAGTCCTTTGCATATTCTGAGAATAGAAGCTTGAAGCATACCAGTGCTAAATACAGATGGCCTTATTAGTCTGTTTTGCTAATAGACAGCTGCAAACTGAAAGGTGTTCATTTATTCAGTAATCAAATAGATATCGAGTGTCTACTGTGTGTCGGGCTTTGTCCTTGGCACTTAGGGAAATAGCAGTGCACAAGGCAGATAGATAAAAGCCTGGTCCTTTGAGGGCTTACATTACTCATTGACAAGGAAGTAAATAGGTCAAGCGTGTTTTACATCAAAGGCGGATCCACACGATCGTGAAGGGTACAGCAGGAAGGACATTAGAAGTGTCAGAGCTCAGGGAAGACAGGGAAGTCCACAGCTGAGCACAGCCTCCCTATGGATAAAAGCATGAATACAGAAAGAATAAAGACAAACGCGAGGCTGTCTGCCAGTAGCTCCTGGGTAGCCCTCCAGGCTTGATTCCTTCAGATTTTCTGTGAACCAAGAAGATAACAACAGAGAACTGGCAAGGGTCTCCTCTTAGGTGCAGAAGTCACTCAACTGGCATAACCTGGCCTGAGCAAGCTGAAATCAAAGCTTGAAAGTCTTGCCTTTCAGGAGGCAAACAATAGAAACGCAGGGCTCAGGAGCCAGCTGGCCACGTTCACAGAGGGCTTTTGAATTCCTTTGATTCTCTCTCCCTCCCGTAGATATTACACACTGCAGCCCTACGAGTAATTTTTGTATGAGCATATGTGTATACAAGTCCAAAGGAGCCATCCACCTCGTGTTTTGAGATCCAGAGTTTGCTAGGCTGGCTGGCCACTGAGCCCCCGGGGCTCTGCTGGCCTCCCTCAGTCCAGAGATGGCATTACAACAGCAGACCACCAAGCCTGGCTTTTGGCTTCAATTCTGGGACTTGAACTTGGGTCCTAACACCTTGCTAGGCATTCTGGGCATTTTCCGAAAGACATCTGTTCCTACAATTAGATCACATGATGCCATTAAGGAAAGGTCCAACCACTAACAGGTGCTGACTGCAGTATCTCACTTCCTGCATCCTCCGGATCCACATGCGGCTCTTATATTTTCTATGGACAAAGCATGGGCTTAGGTCCAGAAGAAAGGGTGTGGGTTCAAGTCCCAGATTTACAATGTCTGAGAAATTTTTAAACTTTTTTTTCTTGTTCTTATTTTCCTACTGTATCATCTCCCCAACTTCCCACATATCTCAAGGGAAAGGTCTGGCTTTTTGAAAAGCATTTGGTTAGGCATGTTTTATGTCACCTGGAGTTGCTGTGGATGGTCTCACACTGTTTGCTAAGTGTCCTCTGTACCTCTGCTTATTGCTTCCTTTACCAGACCTTTCTAACAGTCACCTTGAGAAATGTTCACCTGCCATTCCATTTTCAGCCAAACAGAAGATTCGTTCTTTGTACGTCATTGCCCTAGTCAATAAAGGCGAGGCCTAAGAAGACTGTAGAGTTGAAGCCACTCAGTCTGTTAATGACCATGAAAAGAAAAGGTAAGGAGACTGGAGGGGGACCTCCAAGGCAATCATGTTCCTCCAAGGAGTCTGAGAAGGGAATCTGCAGAAATGACTCCATTATACTTGACATATAAGTGAGAACGCCTGACTTTGGATCTCCAGGGCCCACGTATATGCCGGGCAGGTATGGTGACCCGTGATCCAAGCACCTGGGAGACAGAGACAAGGAATACCCTGGAATCAAGTCATTAAGTGCTGGCTTCAAGTGAGAGGCTGCCTCCAACTACAGTGTAGAGAGTGTCAAGGGAGACACCTAATGTCAATATCTAGTGTACCACACATATGCATGTGCCACACACATGCATCCACACATTCCAAAAAAGGAGAAAGAGGAAGAATAGGAGGAGGAATAGAAGGAAAAGGAGGAGGAAGAGAAGGAAGAGGAGGAGGAAGAAGAGGAGGGAAGGAAGAGAGGGAAGTGGAGGAGGAAGAGAAGGAAGTGGAGAAGGAAGAGAAAGAAGTGGAGGAGGAAAAGAAGAAAGAGGAGGAAGAGAAGGAAGAGGAGGAGGAAGAGAAGAAAGAGGAGGAAGAGAAGGAAGAGGAGGAGGAAGAAGAGGAGGGAAGGAAGAGAAGGAAGTGGAGAAGGAAGAGAAAGAAGTGGAGGAGGAAAAGAAGGAAGAGGAGGAAGAGAAGGAAGAGGAGGAGGAAGAGAAGGAAGAGGAGGAAGAGAAGAAAGAGGAGGAAGAGAAGGAAGAGGAGGAGGAAGAGGAGGGGAAAGAGAAGGAAGAGAAGGAGGAGCCACTTGCACGTCCACACACCCACTTACACCTCACGGGCTAGAAATAGAGTGCTGTGAACACATCACACTTTGCTCCAAGAGAGACAGGAAACTTGTCCTCTCAAAAATGAAACCCCAAGCCGGAAATTAGTATGTTAAGTGGAATAAATTGGACTCCAGGAGACAAAAACCTGCATGTTTTCTCTTATATGAAGATCTGGAATTTAAAGCTAAGTATGTATCTGAATGTTTATAACATAAAACTAGAGAAATGATGGCACGTGGGCAAGAAGGGATCCTGGGGAGGTGGAAACAGCGAGAACACCAGAACACACGTTTCCCTCACTCCTTGCTCCCTGTCCTTGCTTATAGAGCCACTTCTGTGCTGTGGTCAATGCTAGTCATTTATGCTTGGTATTTTTTTTCTTTTTCTCTTTTTTGTCTTTCCTGGGTTTGCTTTTTGTTTTTGTTTTTGTTTTTAATTTCTCCCATTCTTTTATCTATACTGCCCATTTCAGTAATTATCTCTGACTGTTTAAAGATACTTGGGTACCACTTCTCAAGTCCTCATAGCAAGCAGAGGGCAGAACGCCTTGTAGACACATGTCCTCACATGCCCACAGAAAGCTACTGTAACACTTCAAGGATGCTGGTGCCTCCATCACTAATGTAACTCCTCATCTTCCCCTTAATAAAAGGGATGGCTTCCAGGGCTTCCCTAAGTCTGTAGTAAGCCCGGGGTAAGAGTGTGAGGAAGAATGAGCATTTTGCTAATAGTTATCTGTCCCAACAATCCTATCTTGTCAATCATTTGGGATTGCTGTGGGACTAACATTTCATTCAATAACAAGTATTTGCAGAACCACCTCCAACATCAGAAGCATCGTCTCTGGTGGTACATGGGCCAAATCAACTAACCTTGATCCAGTTTACATTCTACCCTCCTCACTTTTATACCTATAGAATCCATCCCCACAGGCACTCCACCAGATATATGCTGATGCAAATGAGCAATCATTTCTAAATCTGATCAAAAGCTTGAGGAAATTGACATCCTCTTGCAAGGCATCTGCCCAGTGTTGTTATTATTACATCCCCCAAAAGCAAAACTGTCTCATTATCCCTATAAGATGAGATTGCTTCTAAGAGTGGGGAGGGGGGGGCTTAGAAAGAGTAAGGAGTTCAAAATCTCATTTCAAAAGGCCAAGCAACAGATCCAATGTGGCTGTTGACTTCAAATTATGTTAAGGTTCTGCAATCCGCACAGCCAAATTCCAGGTTTGATTTTCATCAAGATAAGCCCTATACAACAGAAAGAACATCTCGTAGAAGTACAGTGTCTGGTTGAAGCTGTATTTGTCATTGTCTGCTATAAATTCTCCAGTGTAAATGGAAGTCGCCTTTGTTCTCCACCACACCTGTCCGTGCCGTTATAATTACTGCCACATTATTCAATCTAGCACTCAATCTGGTATTCAAGCAACCATAGGTGACAGATTATCCTATTCCGACTGCATACATTGTGTTAGGGTGTAGCAGCAGCAATAGTACTATCCCATTGCCACCAGCAAGGAGTTCTGCATGAGTTCATGCTAGGGAAAAACTAAATCCAAACCAGACATGGGAAAGGCCTTTTTCTCGTGACTCTATTACCAAGTATTCTATCAGTGTTCAAGGCAGGAAAAGGAATAAGTGGGTATAGCATCAGGAAAATGTTGATGTGGACAAATGGCTATCAAGTACAAGGAAAACTACCTGGCTGTCATAGAGGCAATGACCAGACACAGCTAGGGCTGGAAGGCAAAGAAAGACTTGACACTCTCCAACTGAAAAGCTTGGAGTCAGAGTTCTACGAATCTGAGTCCTCATCACTGAGGGCAGACTAGTGCTAGAGATCTTAAGAATGGAAAAGCTGAGACTCAGAGTTCAGAAGAGGCCCGTGACATCTCTGAAGAGGCAGTGGGGAGGCTGTTTCTAGGAAAGTCGAGAGAATCTGAAGGCTAAGACTAATTGCTGCCTCATGGGTGCAATGCTCTCAGTGCGCAGCCCCTTGTTAGCTTTCAGAAAGAGACAGAGAGCAGAAGAGATGAGTCGTGGAGTCCCAGCGCTGGCCTGACAGCAGAGTACAAGGATGCACTTGGAAATAAAAGGGAAGAGCCCAGTAACGAATACAAACAAATCCTAAAACGTACGGGGGGCGGGGGGAGGGGGGTGGAATCTTGGTATGCTCTGATTGTTATATAAACTGAATCAGAAGTCAAAATCTTCCTCTAATACATTATTACATCCACAAGCCCAGATGTCTTGACAAGTGGGCATCCAATGATGTGAGGAGGAAATCAGGGGGCTTTAAGAAATGGTGGTGAGGAAGGAAAGAAAACATCTATGATATGATGGGGGGGGTGGGGGAAGGGGGGAATGGATGGAAAGTTACAAACAGAATCAGAGACGGGGAGTCAAGTTCCTGGTCAAGCAAAATCAAATACGTGTGAAAATGCCATGAAAAAACCTGTTACTTTGTACGCTAATTAAATTAAAATAAAACAAAAGCATCTTCTTCAAAGAACGATCCTGGGATGAAATTAATTAGCACACGCGATATTCCATGCTCTTTGTAGATCTTCAATGAAAGTTGATTCCTCCCTTCTACTAGGAAAAAAAAAAGTACTAATCAAAATGTTACCTACATGAATCTAGTAATATATTAAAAAGAAGGATAATAAATCTTACCAAATTGGAAGTGTTCCAAGACTACAATGTTGATCAAATGTTAGAAAATTAATTAGCGTAATTCAACACATTAATATATCAAATAAAACATCATTCCACGTTTTAATACATGAAGTAAAAAGTACTTGACAAAATTAATGACAATTCATAATTTTTGAAATACTTTTGGTGCCAAGAAATAGAAGTAACTGGCTTGGTACAACAGTTTATTTAAAAATTGCACAGAATATAGCTGTATCAGTCAGCTTTGCTTTGGCGCAATGAAATACCTGCGGCAACTAGGTTTACAAACATAAAAGACCAATTTGACTCACAGTTTGAGAGGTTCAAATCCGAAATTGAGTGGCTTCTTGGTTTAGCTTCTGGTTAGGGTGACATCTGAAGACAAGAACATGTGGAGAATGAGCGTTACCCCTCTGAAAACCAAGCTGTCACCATGTGTGTCTTTAGGGAACACTGTGCATTAGTTTCTTTCCCTGATGCACTGATAAAACACCCTGACAAAAGCCACCAAGGGGAGAAAAGACTTATTTGGCTCACAAACCCAGGCGATGGTCAACTATTACGGGGAAACTGAGTTGGCAGGAACTTGAATCAACTAGTGACAACACCTCCACAATGAGAACAGAAAGCAGAGACTGAATACAAGCATGCGTGGGCATAGAAAGCCTTTTAACTGTGCTAGGAACCGTAGAGATTTTGGTAACTTCATTTATGTTGCATCTTAAAGACCGTCTTGAGTGCTGTCACATATATACCTCTCCCATTGGATAATCCACATCTATAGCCTTGTGGGTCAAATAACACCTAACTCATGACAAGCAGCAGCTTAGGTCACATGATAATTAGTTGGTTCATTGTCAAACATTCCATTTCTACTAAGACCCAATAGCTTGTCAGTAACTGTCTCTCAAATAGAGAATAGTTGTCTGCAGATAGGGAAGACCCTTGCTTTAAAATCCAAAGGAATTTCTGTGATTTGCCTATAGGGTTCTGCCAACGGCTCCAGATGGCATTCCTATCTGCCACTGACACCTCAAGTATCATGAATCGGCTGGCTCATATGGTACAAGTGGTTAACAGTCAACCCAGCAGCCTGGACCTATTGAAGAACCTTCTCCTGTTCTGGCCCCCAATCAAAATTAGGATTTTTCTACTCAGTTTGGTATATGGGCTAGAGTAACGTACCCAAGTGAAGAATGTGCTGCCTCCAAAGTTCAAATTTACCAACTAAGTTTTGTGCTTTTTCCATGATGATGGGAAGGGTAAGTAAGATACAAAAATTTATCTTCCATCAGTATTAGAAATAATACTTCTAACTCCCAGGCTAGCCACAGGCCACACCAGCCAGAGAAGTAACTAGGCTGCTACAGATCTTGGCCTCTTCCTCCTCTCCTCCAAATCCAACCCCCTCAGTTGGATTTTCTACAGAACTAAGAGTAGGGGACCCCATCTCATTAGCAGACCACCTTCTACAGTTCCCACTTCCTCCCCACCCCCAACTCCAGTGGATCACATATCACCCACAGAAGGGCGCGGGAGACCCACAGCTGAGGGTGGTGGGCTCTGGAACGGCAGTTGATGAGCTGAGCTGCAAAAGAGATGCCACACAGAATACCAGTGTGAACACATGCCAAACCCATCAGCCGTCCTCCCAACTCATCCCAGCATCCCAGACCCCAACTGCAGCCAGCATTCCCTGGGACCTGGCAGCCAAGCCTACTAGAGAAGTAAGTGGGCCAGCAAGGCAGGTAGGCACGGTTCAGATCTTCACTCTCCTCTCCTTCAAGCCCATGCCCCAGTCTCATCCCCAGCTCTATGGAAGACTAGCTGATATGACCTCTCTTCACTCTCTGCCCCCCCTCCCAGAGACTAAGCAGATCCTGGTGGAACACTCTACTTTCCTCTCTTCTGTGAACCACTTTGGCACTCCACCTTTATAAATGATCCTCATTCCTAAGTTTCAGCTCCCAATACCTAGAAACATGTTCTACCCAGAATCCCCAATGGCCACACCTGGCCCAAAGATGTCCTACCAAGCAACACACAGCCACCAAACCCTCCTAAGAACCATAGAGAACAACAAAGACCAATGAACAAAACATACATGCAACAAACACAAGATCAGATATCAGCTCCTAGAATGACAATTGTCCCAAACCCAGATGCCTAAATGCCGGGGTAAAAGCACAATCAATAACAGCAAGGACAGAATGTCTCCACTATAGCCCAGAGACCCTACCACAATAAACCCTAAGAAACTTAACATAGCTGAAGCACAAGACAAGGCTTTTAAGAGAGCCCTTATGAATATAATAGGGGTCCTTAAAGAAGAAATTAATAAATCCCCTAAAGAAATCTATGAAAACACAGTGAGAAGAAATGACCAAAACAGTTCAAGACCTGAAAGTGAAAATAGAATTAATAACAAAACACAAACTGAAGAAAATCTGGAAATGAAAAAATAAAAAAAAACTTAGCGATTCCATCATGAACCTCAGAGATGGTAGAGAAAATCTCAGGCAATGAAGACCAGATAACTGGTCAAAGAAAATGTTAAATCTAAAAGACTCCAGGCACAAAGAAAATACAGGAAAATCTGGGATGCTATATAAAAACTCAACCTACAAATAATAAGAAGGGAGGAAGGAGAAGAAACCAAAGCAATACACATAGAAAATATTCTCAAAAGAACCATAGAAGAAAATTTCTCTAACCTAAAGAAGAAGGTGTATGTTAAGGTACAAACATACAGAACACCAAATAGACTGGACCAGAAAGAAAGTTCCTCTCAGCATATGATAATCAAAACACTAAATGTACAGTACAAAGACAGAATACCAAAAGGTGCAAGAGAAAAAACCAAATAACATAAAGGCATACTTAATATAGTAACGCCTGACTTCTCAATTGAGAGTCTCAAAGCAAGAAAGACCTGGATAGAAGCCCTACAGACTCCAAGACACCACAGATCCAGCCTACACAACTATGCCCAGCACAACGTCCAATTACAATAGATGTGGGGGAAAGCATTCCTTGATTGTTACAGGGTATGTGATCACACTGTGAACCCAAGTGCTATTTACTGTTGTCAGTTGTGGTGTGCCTCAGCCTTAGCATACACCTTTCTCTTGAATATTGTTAACAAGATTAAATAAAGTCAACCATAGGTCCAGAGGTGGAGCCAATGACCAGTTGACAGGAAGTGAACATAAGTTTATTAAGAAAAAACAGAGAGATTAAGAGGGAATCTGGGGAACAGATAGAGTCAAAGAGACACACAGGAAGTAGAAAGGAGGGTCATTCAGTTTGAAGAAGGTTTTTTTGAGCATGTGAGAGAGAGAGAGGATTGATGATGGGACATCAGCTGAAAAGGAAGGGCAGGTGGGTGCTTTCTTTGCCCCTCTGAGCTAGCAGGCTTTCACCCCAGCATCTAGCTCCTGACTTTCCATTGGTAAAAATCAAATGATTGAGATTTTGTTAAATAACAAAAGTAGAGAGGGAAACACGTAAATAATAATAATAATAATAATAATAATAATAATAATACCAAATTTAAGCAGCAAGAGACTAGATGGCTTAGCGATCTAGGGTAAAACCAAATATTAGCATTCCACTAAAGGAAAGTAGTAATAAAATGGCTCCTAATGACATTCTGCTCTATTCATAGATCAGTGCCTTGCTCAGACATCATCAGAGAAGCAGATGGGAATGAGTACAGAGATCCAGAGCCAGATGATATGCAGAAAGTGAGAGACCTCATAATACTCAGCCCTAAATAGATGTCTCCAGCAAATCCCTCCCCTCAGGGCCCGGGGAACCCAGAGGAAGAGAATGTAGAAAGAGTAAGAACCAGAGGGGTTGGAGGACACCAAGGAGGTAAGGCCTCCTAGACACATCAAAACTGACACACACATGAACTCATAGGGACTAAAGCAGCATGCACAGGACCTACGCAGGTCTGCACCACATGGGATCCTAAGGCTGAAATGGTTCCCTAATCCAGAAGTGGTCTCTGATTGATAACCACTTGCAAATGAAAATTCAGATTTCTCCAACAGAGTCTCACTGGAGAAACAAATAACTCTTCAGGATAGGCCAAATGCTCAGCAATAAATAAATGGTCAACACAAAACAAACACAACATTGTCTCATAATGTTGTGTCAGGTTTTCCCCTTTTAAATTATATCATCATCATAATCTTCTTCCTCCTCATCTTCCTCCTCTTCCTCTTCTTCTTTTCTTTTATACTTTTTTGTTATACTACAGATTCCCATAGTATATATTATGGCTTCTGGTTTGGTGTTTTTCTGGGATTTCTGAGTGTATGAATGAGTGGATCTCTGCATCAATATCTTTTTTTCCTTGTGCTTTTGGATCTTCTCCTTCTGTTTGTTTATTTTTTCTTATTCCTCTATGTTTGTTTTTACATCTTATTTTATTTTCATCTCTTAGACCCCTATTTGTTTTCTAATGATGGACAGAAAGGGGATGGATCTGTGTGGGAGGGGAGGGGGAGAGGAACTAGGACAAGCAGAGAGAGGGAACACTGTAATCAGGATGTATTATACAAAAACCTATTTTCAATAAAAGAAAAAGATTATTTCAGAAAAAGGAGGTAACCTTTCTATATGCTCTGGACTATTAGAAATTTTACTAAGGTAAAGGGCTTTTGAATTTTAATTGGATTTATTTCTCATCTCTGATGTGTATGTGCTTTACCAACAAATCCAACATGGTTGCTGTCTCTTGCTAACTTGACTCAATCAGCATGTCTTCCATATAATGGACCAACATGGTACTCTGTGGAATAGACATACAATCGAGGTCCCTTGTGAACCAAGTTATGACACTGGCTAAAGAATTAATTACCCTTGAGGTAGACTAATAAAGGTGCACCGATGGCCTTGCCAGCTAAAAGCAACTTCCTTTTGCAGTCTTTCCAAGAACTAAGAGAAAAGCATTTGCAAGATCAATAGCTGCATACTGGGAGATGTGTTAATCTGCTCAAGTAAGAAAACTACATGGCACTGAAGCTGTGATCAGTCATCCCTTGATTAGGCTTGTGATAATCAACTGCCATTGTCCTGATCTCTCAGTGTTCTGCACAGACCACATAGAACAGTTCAAGGGTATTAAAGGTGGGAATCACTACCCCTTGCTAATCCTTGATGGTGATGCCAATTTCTGTAATCCTTCTAGAGAGGTGATAGTGTTCACTATGGGTTCACTATGTTCCCTGTTAGAAGTTGCTCAAATGCCTTCTGTTTTCCTCCTCAATCCATCAGTTAGGGAACCAACATGGGTATTCTTCTCAATTACATGTTCCGGGACTAAGGAAATGGTCAGAGGATGAGTTTGGGGACCCACCGGAGTCAGACTTTGACTAAAACTCCATAGATCATCTGACCTCTATATGATGTCTCTTTAACTGGAGGGCCATAGTGCTTTTGTGGGTCTCCTGGAATTCATATCAATTCAGAATTAGTTTCTAGTAGCCCCTGAAATGTCTGCTTATTTCCTTTTCTGATTATTTCTTTTATCCTGATAAAAGAACATAGATCCATTTAGGGGAGATGGGAAAAATTATTAGTTGGGGAAGGATGGAAGAAAGATTCATAGTAAAACTTCAGTGTTGTAAGTCTTTCCTGAAGGACACCTGGCCTTGGCCTTCCCTTCATTAAATGGGTTGTGCATTTATAAACTGGCCCGAGTCTGGAAATCGGCTGATGGGCCTTGAGCCTTGGTTACTGCATTTCAAGGCAGCCTTTCATTAATTTGTTCTAAATGTTTATACTTATATGCATATCAAGCAAGAACTTAGTAGGCTTCCTATCTGTTTCATCACTGGAACACCATGATTAGTAACCAGGGCCCAAGGTCTACACAATTTAAACTATTATAAATACATTGGGTACAGTGTCCATTACTATAAGTACACTCACCTTGCCTTTGGTGATTCAGTGCTACCACTTGGCCCCTTGTGACTCTGGGATCCAATTAGAACACCTGCACTTAATTCATACAAATGAGCAGCTACACCTCCACCCTAAGGTCTACCACGATGAGAACAAAGACAGAGCTCTTCCATTATGCTGGTGGCCCTCTCACCGATTTGTGTGTTAGTGAAGGGTGTAGTTCAAGGCCTTCCACTGAATAAAATGAGGGTTAACGTAGTAAACCCAATTCAAGCATTCCAATTTGCCCGAGCTTTAAAATTCATCCATCAACATTAAGCCAAGTGATATGAAGCATTTCCAGCTTAGTTCACTTAGGTCATCTTTTGAGCTATGTGATGGCCAGTCAGTCAAATGAACTCTTTTCACCTTTGTTAACTATGTGAATTATAACATCAAACCTAGACTTTCCGGGTGGGACAGTCTCTGGATGGCCTTTCCTTCAGTCTCTGCTCAGCACTTTGTCTCCATATTTGCTCCCGTGAATATTTTGTTCCCCTTTCTAAGAAGGACTGAAGCACCCACACTTTTGTCTTGGGATCTCTGGTTGGTTGATATTGTTGTTCTTACTATGGGGTTGCAAACCCCTTCAGCTCCTTCAGTCCTTTCTCTAACTCCTCCATTGGGGACCCCACACTCAGTGCAATGATTGGCTATGAGCATCCAACTCTGTATTTGTAAGGCTCTCTAGCAAGGCCTCTCAGGAGACAGCTCTATCAGGCTCCTTTCAACAAGCCTTTCTTGGGAGAGGGGGGAACTGGGTAAGAGGATAATGCTTGAAATGTAAATAAATTAAAAATAAATAAATAATAAAATTAAAAAAACCCTAGACTCTACTCAATGGTCCTATATCAATAAACTCCGACCGATCCTCTCTTACATTCTTTCTGCCATTATCCTGCATCCTTAAAACCCATTCCTGTGCATGCATGGTCCCTAGACTTCTGCTTAGATGAATTAGAAAACTCACTAAGTTCTTTAGTGGTATAGCAACCCCTCACAGACCACACTTGCTACCTCACCCCTAGGGGGCCTTGGGTTAGGGTTAGGGTTAGGGTTAGGGTTAGGGGTTAAGGTTAGGGTTAGGGTTAGGGTTAGGGTTAGGTTAAGGTTAAGGTTAGGGTAAGAATTAGGTTAGGGTTAGGGTTAGGGTTAGGTTAAGGTTAAGGTTAGGGTGAGAATTAGGTTAGGGTTAGGGTGAGAATTAGGTTAGGGTTAGGGTTAGGGTTAGGGTTAGGGTTAGGGGTTAGGGTTAGGGTTATGTTAAGGTTAGGGTTAGGATTAGGTTAGGGTTAGGGTTAGGTTGGGGTTAGGATTAGGTTAGGGATAGGGTTAGGGTTAGGGTTAGGGGTTAGGGTTAGGGTTAAGTTAGGGTTAGGATTAGGTTAGGGTTAGGGTTAGGTTGGGGTTAGGATTAGGTTAGGGATAGGGTTAGGGATAGGGTTAGGGGTTAAGTTTAGGGTTAAGTTAGGGTTAGGATTAGGTTAGGGTTAGGGTTAGGTTGGGGTTAGGATTAGGTTAGGGATAGGGTTAGGATTAGGTTAGTGTTAGGGTTAAGTTAGGGTTAGGATTAAGTTAGGGTTAGGTTAGGGATAGGGTTAGGCTAAGGTTAGGTTAGGGATAGGATTAGGGTTAGGTTAGGGATAGGGTTAGGTTAGGGTTAGGGTTTGGGTTAGGGTTAATTTAGAGTTAGGATTAGGTTAGGGTTAAGGTTAATTTAGGGATAGGGTTAGGTTAGGGATAGGGTTAGGTTAGGGTTAGGGTTTGGGTTAGGGTTAAGTTAGGGTTAGGATTAGGTTAGGGTTAAGGTTAGTTTAGGGATAGGGTTAGGTTAGGGATAGGGTTAGGTTACGGATAGGGTTAGGTTAGGGTTAGGGTCAAGTTAGGGTTAGGATTAGTTTAGGGATAGGGTTAGTTTAGGGTTAGGGTTAAGTTAGGGTTAGGATTAGGTTAGGGTTAGGTTAGGGTTAGGGTTAAGTTAGGGTTAGGGTTAGGTTAGGGTTAGGTTAGGAATAGGGTTAGGGTTAGGGTTAGGGTTAGGGTTAGGGTTAGGGTTAGGGTTAGGTTAGGGTTAGGTTAGATTAGGGTTAGGGTTAGGTTAGGTTAGAGATAGGGTTAGGGACAAGGTTAGGGTTAGGGTTAGGGTTAGGGACAGGGTTAGGTTAGGTATAGGGTTAGGTTAGGTTAGGGATAGGGTTAGGGACAGGGTTAAGGTTAGGGTTAGGGTTAGGTTAAGGTTAGGTTAGGGTTAGGGTTAGGTTAAGGTTAGATTAGGGTTAGGTTTAGGGTTATGGTTAGGGTTAGGTTATGGTTATGGTTAAGTTGGGTTAGGGATAGGGTTAGGGTTAGTTTTAGTTTAGGTTTATGTTTAGGTTTGGTTAGGGTTAGAGATAGGGTTAGGGTTAGGGTTAGGGTTAGGGTTAGGGTTAGGGTTAGGGATAGGGTTAGGGTTAGGGTTAGGGTTAGGGTTAGGGTTAGGGTTAGGAGACAAAGGTGGGAACTGGTGGACATCAGCATTGTTTTGCTTTGCAGCCTTTTTCAGGGGAGGACTCTGCTGGCTCTACAAACAATGCATGGTTACATCCCACAGGCAAGAATAGAGAGGATAACACTTCATGGGGCAGGGGTGGGAACCAAAATCCTCATTAGTCTAATGTTGTTTTTTTTTTTTTTTTTGAGAATCAAAGCTAATGAATTGGGGTTTACTATATTGCCTTACACGATAGGTTCTAAGTAGCCCAACAACAATATCTGTCTCACATTGGAGATGCTACTCAGTCTATGAGGATGATTACTTCAGCATCTCCAATCTGGTGTTTGAGGCCTGCAGATTCCTACTGAGTCACCCGTCTTCAATCCATGTGAGAAACCAGAAGCTGGTTTCTGATATCAGTGAAGGAATTCAGCAGCAACAGCAACTTCACAGATGAACTTGCCAGTGAGAACAAAGGCAAGCGGCAAAAGCAAAGACTCTTTCTTGGACCTCTTCTGACCTGAGCTGCTACCAGAAAGTGGTACTCACATGGGGGCCAGGGTCCTCCCCACTTCAAGTAGCCTGCCCAAGAAAAATCCCTCAATGGTATGTCTCCAGAGGCTTGCCTGTTAGTGGATTCAAGTTCTAGACAAGTTGACAAACATGTTTAATCACCACCGTGAGCCTATTAAAACTACAGCGACGACAGGGGGATGAAACACTGTGGCTGGTGAAACACGTGTAGACCCCACTTGGGAGGATAAGACATGATTGTGATTCCAAGGCCAGCCTGGGTCACACAGATAAAGATATTATCTAAACAGAGGAGAGAAGTATTCTCAGCCATAACTAACTCTTGGGAAAAACCCTGACCTACAGGTACTGGAAATTTAACAAATCCTAAGAAGTTTAAACATGATCAAGAGGAAATAAAGCATTATTTATAATTCCTTAAAAAGAAGAAACTCTATTCATCAAATGGTACCACAAACATTCTTAAAGTACAAGATGCAGACTGAGTGAAATCAAGGAGATACTTCAGAATATACAAACATTCCCACGGACCAATCACAAAGAAGGCCTCCCAGGAAGTGGGAAAAGTCTTAGTTAGACAGCACAACATAGAACAGCTGTATGGCAAGCACACTTGCTCTCATCATACATGAAAATACAAGCGTGATGGCCATTCTCGGTTGTCAGCCTGACTATTTCTGGAATTAACTAAAACTCAAGTGGCTAAGAATGCATGTCAGTTTTTTGTTGGGGAGGGCTTGGGTTTTGGGGGGGGGTTGTTTGTTTGTTTGTTTCTTGATCACATCATTTCAGGTAGGAAGATCCGTCCTAAATCTGGATCATTTGAGGTGGGAAGATGTACCGTAAATCTGGACCACACCTTCTGGAGCAGCCTATATAAAGGACAGGGAAGAAGAAGTTTCCTCTCTGCCTGCTTGCCTTCACTCTAGCTGGCAAACCCATTCCTTCTCTGGCATTACAGCCCATTTAGTCCTGATTCCAGGTATACCAATGACCAGCAAAGACTCCAGTCTCCTTGACAAAGTTACTGCTAGATTCTTGAACTTTCTGTCAAGAGAGGTTATTGTTAAAATAGTGACCAAGATCTGTAAGCCACTCTGATTAATCCCCAATATATATTCAATCTACCAGTTGTTTCTCTAGAAAACTTTGAGTAATACAATGAATTAAAACTGTGATGAAAATGTAAAACTATAAACTTTCTGCAAGTATATTCTATCCCATATTCCTATAAGTATGTATGTACACACACATACACACACACACACACATAATGTATATCAAAGTTTGTGTATCTTCTTATGAAGCATCTACTAAATCTTTTTAAGTCTAGTTGTTTATATCTAATGGAATTTTGAGAACTCTATCCTGGATACAAGCTCCTCATCAGCTCTCTCTCTCTCTCTCTCTCTCTCATATATATATATAAATATATATATATATATATATATATATATATATACTCTTAGTGAATATACATACATATATGTATATGTGTATATACATAAATATCTCTAACTATATCTTAGTGTATATAATATCTATATATCTTAGTATGTATACATACATATATATGTATATGCACACATATATAGATATATATGCATACACACATATGCATATATATGTATGTACACACAGACACAGACACACACACAGACACACACACACACACACACACACACACACACACACTAGGAATTCCCCCTCTTTATTGCTGAATACTATTTCACTGCATGAATAAATCTCAGTTTATCCATCAACTCCTTGACAGGCATTTGGAACAATTCCATTGTTTGGCAATTATGAGCAAAGCTTCTAGCACACACTTGATGAAAATCTCTTTTGTAGAGATAGACTTTCATTGCTCCTGGATAAATGTGTAGGCGTGGCATCATTGGGTCATAGGGTAGGTGTAATTCTGACTATAAAAAATAAACCTGTCAACAGTCTTCCGCAGTGGTTTCTGCATTTCACATTTGACACAGCAACAGCCTGTGAGAGTTTTGGCTCCTTTATATTCTTGCCAAAGCACAAAGCATTCAGTCTTTAAACTTTTTACCAATCCTACTGTGTGCTGTGGTGGCTTATATTTTAATTTATAGTTAAATAATGCAAATTTTTGACTAATGCTCTTAAATATCATTTTGTATGTATATTGAAGGTTGTATATCTTTTCTATGAAGTGTCTATTAAATCTTTTTAACTCTAGTTGTTTATATATAATGGAATTTTAAGAGTTCTTTATCCTGAATACACACTTCTCAACAGCTATAGTCCACTAATATTTTCTTTCAGGATATGAGTTGATTATTTATTTTCTTAAAAATGCCTTTTAATGACAATTTCTGAGTCTTTTGAGTGGATCAAGCTTTGTGTTTTCTAAATACTTTTTTTATTTACCTCAAATCATGATGATGTTTTTCTTTTCAAATTTTAAATTACAACTTTGTTATAATGGACTTGTGACTAAAAAGCATCACACAGTGAGACTGACCAGACCCAAGGTCTACAGATCTCAGTGCCCTTCTATACATCTGAAACTGCAGAGCTTCTCACATTATACTTTTACTATCAACCAAATATTATATATTTTATCTGCCATCAAAACATAAGAATTCCATGACAGAGTTTACACTAGAAAAGTAACTAGCTTTATGTCATCTTTGACAACGTATGCGTCCTTTACCTGAATCCTTCCTCGTCATGTAATATTTACCCCTTCTTGTTCACCTTTCTACGTGTTATACTGTGGGCACATGCACATTTGTTTATATATATTCATATATCTAAGCTGTTGACAGGCTTATTTTTTATAGTCAGAATTACACCTACCCTATGACCCAATGATGCCACGCCTACACATTTATCCAGGAGCAATGAAAGTCTATCTCTACAAAAAAAGATTTTCATCAAATATGTGCTAGAAGCTTTGCTCCTAATTGCCAAACAATGGAATTGTTCCAAATGTCTGTCAAGGAGTTGGAGAAACTGAGATGCATTCATGCAATGAAATAATACTCAGCAATAAACAGAGGAAACTCCCAAAACATGCACGAACATAGATGACTCTCAGAAGTATTGGGCCAAGGGGAAGAAGGCAAACACCAAAGAGTATATTCTGAGTGAATCCATCTAATGAATATCTGGAGAAGACAACACAATAGAAAGCAAAGAAGCAGTGGTGGAGCAAGACCTAGGGACCACAAGCAGACTTGGGTAATGTAAATACTCTGTGCCTTAACCGTGATGATGACTGTCTGCTGGCGTACAGCTGTCAAAAATCCCCGAACTCGCGTCAAAAGGAGAAACACTTCGCTGTGTATAAATTATACACCAATAATTTACAATTTTAATGTATGTAATTCTAGGGTTTCATTTAATTAGTTGTCATTATTTCTATAATGTGCGTGGTGGGGGGATGCCCACACCACTGTCTGTGCGTATAGGTCAGAGGACAACTTTACGAAGTCAGTTCTCCTTCTATAGTTTGATGGGTTCCAGGGATGGAAGCAAGGTCTCCAGGTTACCATAAGTATGAGGCGGCTAGGCAACCTTAGGGTTTAGTTTTAACTATTGAACTAGGAAAATCTATTATGAAGTGCATTAAATGCTCATCAGACTCACAAAGTGTTAAGTCCGTCAGCACCAAATGTTGACAAGGGAAGGGCCACAGGAGTGGCTGGGTGCTTAGCAAAGAGCTCTGGGCTAGCTTGGTAGACCACTTGCTTCTAGGGATCGAGTATGAAAAGAAGGAAAGGATACAGGATGAGGAGAAAGATCCTAGGTGTAGACAAGCTGAATCTTCTAGGTGGGTGCTCTAGAGTGAGGAACAACCATGGAGTGTGGGCCACAATGCCCAAGCTTCTGCCACCTCGTTCCTCACAGCCATCAGCTGTTGGGAAGCCGAGGTGTAAGGTGTTAACTCATCTGCAAGGGAGACGGGTCTTGAAAGTGCTGAGTTGGCAACATACCTTGAGATCTACCACACAAGCACACACACTTGAGTGATGGTGTTATACACATCCCTGTGTGACACAGTCCTTGTGGGTACAGCATGGTACAGTGGGAGATGTGAGTGCCCTGTGAGTGAGCATTCAGCTCCCAAGAGAGCAGCCTACTGAGGCAAGTTACCGTGCACACAGTAGGGACACAGGCCCATCCTGAGACACACACCCCCATTCTACAAACCATCCAAAAGTTTATGAGTAATGGAACACACACACACACACATACACACACACACACATACGCACAAATTCCTATTGTGAATTCACCAATATATTACTGCATGTCATCAAAATCATTATCAAAATGCATAAAACACAGCATGCTTTGCATTGAGAGAAAGCAACAAGCATAAACATGATAAATCTCATGTCTTGGTCCAGTTTTTTATTGTTATAACAGAATTCCCAAGATTGGGTAATTTATGAAGAAAGGAGGTTTATATTGGCTTATAATTTTGGAGTCTAGGAAGTCCTTGATCTAGGAGCCTCATGATCCTTGCGAGGGCTCCCGGCTGTATCAGCTCTTGGGAGAAGACAGAAGAGCTAGAGGTTCCCAGACAAGAGGGAGGAGCAGTCTGTCTGATAGCTTACTGATTCTTATAACAGAGCCATTAACCTGCTCACCAAGACTCCACCCTCTGACCCAGATACACCCCACAAGGCCACACTACCAACCTAGTTCTTGGTACAATCAAGGTTCTATCCCCTGACCTTCTGAGGGACACACTGTCATCACAGCACTTAGGAATAGTATGTTAAGTAAAGAAGAAGGAATAGCCTACTTACAGTGTATAAAGATTTAACGCCAGCTGAACTGAGATCTGTACAGGAATATGAGCACACCTCATTTCATCATACTTTGCTTCCCTAGACTCCATAGATACTGTTTATCCACATTCAAGGTTTCTGCCCACTCAGCTTCTGGCAAACCTAAAGGCACCTTTTTGAATTGGCTCAAGTGATGACTTGGAATGATTTGGATATGGGATAAATTAAAGTATCTTTAATTGTGTGTGTTGTCCTTTAGACACATTATTGCACAAAGAATAGACTGTACCATAGCAGGAAGAGAATCTTCACATGCACTGGAAAATCAAGCTCTCAAGCAACTTCATTTCTTTGAGATGTTTGCTTTGTTGCAATAGACTAGAGTAGAACTCATAACATCTATGCCCCATCTAGGGATCATCCCATGTGCGGACACCGAACCCAGACATTATTGCTGATGCCAAGAAGCACTTGCTGACAGAGGCCTGGTATGGCTGTCCCCTGAGAGGCTCTGCCAGAGCCTTAGCAATACAGATGCCCCGATGCTTGTAGCCAACCATTGGCCTGAGCACTGGTCCCAGTGGAGGAGTTAGGGGAAGGAATGAAAAAGCTGAAGAGTTTGGCAACCCCATAGGAAGAAACAACAATATCAACTAACCAGACCTCCCCCCAGAGTTCCCAGTGACTAAACCATCAACCAAAGAATGCACATGGAGAGACCCATGTCTCCAGCTGCATATTTAGCAGAGAATTGCCTTGTTGAGCATCAGTGGGAGGGGAGGTCCTTGGTCCTGTGAAGGCTTGATGCCCCAGTGTGGCGGAATGCCAGGGTGGTGAGGTAGGGGTGGATAGGTGGGTGGGGGACCACCTTCATGAAAGCAGGGTAAGGGGGGATGGGATATGGGAATTGCAGAGGGGAAACCAGGAAAGGGGATAACATTTGAAATGTAAATAAATAAAATAACCAATAAAAAAGCAAAAAATAACTAAATAAATAAAGTTCCTCGGGACAAAAAAAATACCGTATATGAAGAATGTAAAATGTAAGTTATAGATTCTTGAGGAAAAGCAATTGCACAACAGCTAGGGTCATCATGGCTATTCTAACACATTCAGTAGCACTGAAGAGAGATACTCAACGCCTAGTCCTTTATGCCTGATGCTTTTATGCTTATTAGTCAAGCTATCCCTGAAGGTTAGGGCACTGTCCTTTTTGCATGTTATATTTCACAAGAAAAAGAGGAGGAAATGGGATATGCTTAATGGTGAAAGGAACTAGGCAAGTTTCATGTGAAAAGAAAAGGCTAAAGAGGTAGTTAATGGGCATCAATTATGGAAAGAAAGAAAGAGAGAGAGAGAAAGAGAGAGAGAGAGAGAGAGAGAGAGAGAGAGAGAGAGAGAGAGAGAGAGAGAGGAAGGAAGGAAGGAAGGAAGGAAGGGAGAAAGAAAGAAAGAAAGAAAGAAAGAAAGAAAGAAAGAAAGAAAGAAAGAAAGAAAGAAAGAAAGAAAGAAAGAAAGAAAGAAAGAAAGAAAGAAAGAAAGAAAGAAAGAAAGAAAGAAAGAAAGAAAGAAAAGAAAAGCAGATTTTCCATGTGTTTTCCACAGGGCACAGCTAGGACCTATGAGAAAGAGAGTTTTCCAATGATTCAAGTACATGCAGTGAGCGTCTATCCCGGGCAGCTCCATCAGTGGCCGATGCCCCTCTGAGGCCTCCATAGAGAAGTAGAAGGGGGCAGGCTGACACCATTCCTCACAAGGGAAGTAAGAAGGAGTAAGGATGTGCTTACTTTTTAAGTGCCAGTCGGTTAAGAACAGGGACCCTGACCTGCCCTGACCTGGGATATTCCACTCACCTGCCTTCTTTGTTGGTTTGGAAGTTTTTGTACTTGTTGGGAATATTCTTTCTTGCCGGTTTGGGTTGTTTGTTTGTCTGTCCCGTGGTGCTGTGACTCCAACCCAAGGCCTCATATGCTAGGCCATTGATCCACCCTGAGGGGGACCCCCCTACACCTCCCACCCACCCCTTTCACGTTCACAAGGTAGATTTGTTTCCAGGTTCTGTCTGGCCTGGATGAACTTGTTCTGCTGTGGCCCTCCAGGCAAGGACCTTGGGAAACTCAACAGCTCCCGAGCGCAGGAACAACACAGGAGCTGCTCAAGTCGTTTGCAGTCACCCTGGGCTTCACTAGCTTGCATCCCAGGAGAGGAGAAGCATGTTCTGCAGGACAAGAAGTCACAGATAACAATGCTGTAACAGCACGCACTGGCATGTGCTCGAACTCTTTTCATCTCAAGTGTCTCAGTAGAGCACAAGCTGGAGAAAGGGGTAACTAATGGGATGGGCTGGGGAGGCAGGGGGAGATGGGAAAGGTGGGAATAGCAGCTGAATCAGACAGCAGACATTTACACAGAGATTACAGGAAGCCATACCGACTTCAAGTTGTCCATCCAGAAAGGGTGAAACTAGAATACTTTAGTCATTGGATTACAAAGCTTGTATTTCTAGGGGTGTCAATGCCCTTGCACTTAGAAGACACAGGGGTGTGATTGTCAAGTGAATACTTAAGTGTGTCCCTGCTTTAGCAGCAGCATGGAAACTGCACCCAAGAGGCAGAAGAACCAGAAGCAGGTTGTTTAAATGAGATGTGTGGTGCCGTTATGCCTATGAGTTAGGTGCACAAGACAGCCATGCTCTGCCTGCATTGCAGCCGAGGCCTTTGCAGTCAGAGCAGAAAAAACAAAAAACAAAAACAAAAACAAAATGATGGAACCAGGGCCAAGGTGCTGATTCTCAGTGCAAGTGACCCGTCGGGCCAGACAGCAAGGCAACATCCTCTCTGCTTGCGCAGAATAGATGACAACCAGTCATCCTACCAGGGACCTCGAGTCACGGCACACCATTTCCTCTTCTTTCTGGTCTCTAGCATATCCTTCGTTAGCTCATTTGAAGCTTTCCACGTGCCAGCCTGACTCAGAAGGCAGATCCACTCACCTTTGCCATCAGCAGTGAGAGGATGCTGGAGACAGCATGGCATCTCAAGTAGGACCGTTTTCAAGGAAGGATGCAGGTGATCTGGTCTCTAACTGAGAGGAGTAGCCCAGCCCGGCCAGCCTCGTGTCCTTAGCTGTTCTCTCCCTCCCTTTAGCCTTCCCTAGAAAATAATAAATAGCATCCAGATGCTTCTACTGTGAGGGCATGTGAGCCTGGAAGCTTCCTGTATATCTTTTTTTTTTTTTTTTTTTTTTTTTTTTAGTCAACACTGTTTTCCTCAATGGGTCTTTGCACAGAAGATTTTAGTATCTACATACAGGTGAACACTGGAGAGAAATCAAAGAATTTCTTCTCCAGTGTTTTGCCTCAGGTTGAGCCCTGCCTCCACTCCCTCCCTGGAGAAAGTGACCTTCCAGTGACTCCCTATTCTTCCCTATTAAGTGTCAACACTTTTCCAAGATTCTTTTTTCTTTTTTTTTTTTTTGAAAATTTTTATTAGATATTTTCTTTATTTGCATTTCAAATGGTATCCTCTTTCCTGGTTTCCCCTCTGAAAACCCCCTATTCCATCCCCACTCCCCCTGCTTCAATGAGGGTGCTCCCCCACCCACCCACTCCTGCTTCCTGGTCCTGGCTTTCCCCTACACTGGAGCATAGAGCCTTCCCAGGAGCAAGGGCCTCTCCTCCCATTGATGCTAGGTAAGGCCAGCCTCTGCTAAATATGCAGCTGGAGCCGTGGGTCCCTCCATGTGTACTCTTTGGTTGGTGGTTTAGTCCCTGGGAGCTCTGGGGGTCAGGGATCTGGTTGGTTGATATTGTTTCTCCTATGGGCTTGCAAACCCTCAATAAAACTGAAACATCTCCCTTCCTCTGACTCCATAACAAACCTCTCTGACCTGTGGAAAAGTCTAACACTCTTCATTGCTCCCTGATATTTCTCCTGCCTGACGGTTGTAATAACCTTGTTATTGAAGGAGTGCCAGTCTCTTTCCCAGACTCCACCCTTCCTCATTAGCATATTTACTTGGGCTCAGCAGCCATTGCAATATGGTGGCTATAGGTCATCTGTGGCCTAGCTCACTTACGTGACAGTAGGTATGACCCATTAAAAGCTCAGAGAGCCTGCTGGCTTGGGAGTGGGGAGCTATTTCCCAGAACACATTGCATGTTGTACCTAGTTTACTGCAGCCAGGGACCTGCTAGGCGTGCAAGGCAGGGCCCTGGCCCACTTTGCACATTGGGTATTTCCCAACAGGCGCTCCTCTGGCTGGGAACTTAATCCTGCTGGAGCCTGGCTGGGAGTGCCCCCACGGGCCCCCTCCCAAGGCCTGAGTTCACATTCATGGAGGTTGCCACACTACCAGGCAGGCCCTGAATCACGACTGTGACTCACTTGTCAACCGATTTCTCTACAGAAACCTCTTAGCAGTTAATTTCTGGCTAATTTATTATCCTTCAGCTTAGCCCTACAGCGCCATTAGCTAGGCGCCTGACACGACTGAGTGAAATATTGTCTAATTTATTATCTTATTACTCCTCTGGAACAGGATCAATTAATTACCCATTAAAGTATTTCAGCTGCGGAGATTTATTAGCGGCCCTCTGCATTTTAACAGATGATTAGTTATACATGTTTGTTTGCTTGAAGAGCGGAGACTAGCAAATGAATCGGCCATGGAGAGAGGAAAGGATTCATAGAGAGGGAGCGGGGTGCGGCAGCAGGCAGCTAATGGGGCTCCTCTGCCTGGCGAAAATGGAGCAGTCAGTGACAAGAATTATCGACTCATTCGCTTGCGGTTTTGAGATAACCATATGTACAGGGAAAGGGGAGGGGGGAGGAGAAAAACCCTCACTCAACTGCTTTTTCCATTCAATAAATTCGCTTCAGAATATATTGGATTGGGGTTTGATGGCTATTTCGTGTTTTCCAGAGTGCTGACACTGGTATGATTCAGTAATTATTGTTTCTTTTAAGTTATTGCTGTAATTTTGCTCTCTAAGATCCCAATCAATTTCTGCCTCTCAAGGGCACGCTTGAAAAGCGATATTTGAAAACAGCCCTCTGATAGATTGTGCTGCGAGACAGTGGCTGAGACAAATAGCCTAATCTGGCACAAATTAGCTTGGCTTCCACAGATAGTTTTATACAGCAATGTAAATTATATTGTCAGGCCCAGTCACTTTCCTGCTTAGAGTGCAGCTAACAAGGAGCCATGGAGACGTGATTGGTGCGGCTGCACCCTCCCAGGGCTGCTGCAGAGCCATTTGTAAGGAGAGAGAGAGAGAGAGAGAGAGAGAGAGAGAGAGAGAGAGAGAGAGAGAATGGGCACATCAGCGCCTTGGGTAACAAAAGCAAGGTGGTCCAGTGTGCTAGAACAGGAGGCGTGGATTGGACAAGTTCTGAACACTCCAGGCAGCACTGAATTAAGCCACTGGAAGGAGATGCTCTGGAATGTAGATTGAGCTGATCCAATCCCTGGGAGAGAGATGCAAGACAGAGAAACAGTGCTCTGCTGGTAAGTAGCGGCAGAGAGGCCACGATCAACCACAAACTCCTCTCCTCCAAGAGAAATAAATGGTTTCAAGGGGTCTGGGTCAGGCAGGAATGAGATGTGCTGAGCTGAGCTGAAGCGAAGGCTGTGCTGAGCAGAGCTGGATGAAAATGTGCTGAGCGGATCAGCCAGCTGGCCCTGCTGACCGTCAGGGGGAAGGGCCTGACCGGATGCACCGGGCAGCACAGGGCAGGCACCCTCCCCGCTCCTTCTCTGCCTTTACTCCAAGCGGGACCCGCTGGATACCATTCTCAGCCTCTGGCTAGTCCCTGCTTTCCGTGACATCCAGAACCCTCTGTCTCCTCTGACTATGGACATTTCTATTTCTCTGTGTCCCTTCATCACCTGTGCCCTCTCCGCGTTAATCCTCGGACTCCATTCTGGGGCTTGGCTTGGACCACTGCCTTGCTGTCACGTCCGATCAGCCTGGTTGGCTCTTGGGTTCTCAGAGATCCCTGAGTTCTGGGAGAGGAGCAGGGCCCTACCTCAAGGGCAGGAACCACTGCTGTTAAGTAGCCCTTAGGACTCCCCTGGACCAGAAACGCAGAAGCCAACCAGCAGTCTCTGCAATAATGTCTCATGAGTTGGGGGAGGAGAGGAAGGAAGGGGCAAAAGCAGGGCATCCATGAGTACAGAGCTGACACACCTAGCCCTCGTGTAGGGGTTGAGGTGCTGAGGAAACACCATCTATTCCACTGAGCTCTTGTTCTTAAGGGATGCTGAGTTTGGATATTTGCTACTTTACAGCCCTGCATCCTCCAGTCCTAAGCTGCACTGGGACTGCCCTTCACAGTCAAAGGCTCATCTTCACAGAACGTCTAAATGACATGACAGAAGGGCTCTAACAGAAACAGCTTCAGCACAAACAAATGTCCCAGCCTCCTTGTCTAATAATGGGTCAAAAACCCTCACTGATTTCAAGAAAGTCTGTGGAGTTGAATTTAATGCCCTGTGCCCAGCCCTGCCCAGCCCAGCCATCATCTGCAATTTTTTGGAAATTCTTAGCCAAGTTCTTTCACTTCTCTTCTTCCTTCCTTCCTTCTTACTCCTCAGTGCCTCTGGGGATGTTGTGTTGCCACCTCGTGCCTCATCTACTGGAGAAATGAGAGTCATGGGAATGGATGATGGAAATTCAGCCTTGGCATTAAAGGATGCTATTTGCAAGTAGAAGAATACTTTTACTTCTTTAATCCTCATAAGTGACAGTTGACCCATGCCAGGTGCTTTGTATGACTTGTGCTTCCTAAATTGGCTAGTGCTATGAAAGAAAACAGTCAATGCATGATAATGCAAACAAAACAAGAGTGTCCCAGACACTTATACTAACTCCAAATGGCACCCCTAATGAGCAGCACAGCTCTCTTTCAAGCAGTGATGGAAGGCCCAGCATCCTTCCATCTTGTGACTCCTTCATCTTCACTGTGCAGGTTCCTACTTGTTGGGTATTTTTGGACCTGTCTACAAAAACAACAAAACTATATTATGTCTTCAGAGAAGGACTATGCAGGCTTATCCATGGAAGGGTAAGTGTTTCTCTAGGCCAAGATAACTATTTGTAAACCCACTCCTCCTTGGCACTGTCTGGCAAACCCACATAAAAGTGTACCACAGAGACGAACCGACAATGACAACTGGTCACCCCTGTCATCCCATCTCACTAGATATATTCATTATTTATATTTCAAATGTTGTCCCCTTTCCTGGTTCCCCCCTCCCCAAAATCCCATAACCCATCTCCTCCCCCCCTCCCCCGTTCCCCAATCAACCCTCTCCTGCTTCCCTGTCCTGGTATTCCCCTGCACTGCTACAGCTAGCCTTCCCAGAACCAAAGGCCTCTCCTCCCTTTGATGTCCAACAAGGCCATCCTCTGTTGCCTATGCATCTGGAGCCATGGGTAACTCCATGTGTACTCTTTGGTTGATGTTTTTGTCCCTGGGATTACTGGGCGACTCATATTGTTGTTCCTCCTATGGTGCTGCAAACCCCTTCAGCTAGTGTGTCCTTTCTCTAGCTCCTCCATTGGGAACCATTTGTTCAGTTCAATGGCTGGCTGATAGTGTCCCCCTCTGTATTTGTCATACACTAGCAGAGCCTCCCAGGTGACAGTTATATCCTGCTCCAGTCAGCAAGCACTTGTGGGCATCCACAATAGTGTCTGGGTTTTTTTAACTATATATGGGATGGATCCCTAGGTGGGGCAGTCTCTGGATGGTCTTTCCCTCAGACTCTGCTCCACACTTTGTCTCTGTATCTCCTTCTGTGGATATTTTGTTCTCCTTTCTAAGAAGGGCCAGAGTATCCATACTTTGATCTTCCTTCTTCTTGAGCATCATTTGATATGTGAATTGTATCTTGGTTATTCCAAGCTTCTGGGATAATATCCACTTATCAGTGAGTGCATACTATGTATGTTCTTTTGTGATTGGGTTACCTCACTCAGAATGATATTGTCCAGTTCCACCCATTTGATTAGAATTTCAGGAAATGCCATCTCAATATTATCCTATCTAACCCCGGATCAGGTGAGGAAAATGAGACATGTCCAGAGACACAAAGCTATAGAAACAGAGCTATAATTTAAAGATGGTTTAAACTCTGCCAATTTATACCACACAAGAAAACAAAACCTAACCAAGAACAAAGATTTTGGACAAATATCATCATCCATTCTCCATAAGACTCAACTTGGAAACATAGGGTTCAATCACCTCCTTCTAAGCAGAGAACTAGATAAACTCAGGAAACAGAGTTATTTCCTTTGAGAGCATTGGTAGTGATCACTACCCAATGTTTCACATAATGGACTAAGGCTCAAGGAGGTTAGTGACTTGTTTAAAGTCACACAGCTAAGTAAGTGCCAAGCAAAAAGGCAATCTTGAAGTCTCAATCTGTGTCAAGGGATCCCTGGCCCCACAATCTTTTTATCCCATGAGGCTTTTCACATCCTAGCATGCAACAAAATCAGAGACCATCACATTCCCCACAGTTGTTCTGCTTGGACCCCTATGCCTTAGTTGCTTTCCCTGAGAAAAACAACTTAAAGGAGGAAGAGCCTTTTTTGACTCATCATCGGGGAAGTTCTGGTGGCAGCAGCTTGTTGCATCTGCTATCAGGAAGCAGAGAGAGATGACTGTTCGTGCTCAGCTAGCTTTCTCCATTAGATACTGCCCAGGTCCTCCCACTTTTAGGGTGGTTCTTCCTACCTCAATGAACCTAGTCACATCCATAGGCTAATCTAATCAAGACATTCCTCGTCTTGAGTGTCCTATGACTCTCTCCTAGGAGACTCCAAATCCTGTCAGGTTGACAATATCATCGCCACAACCTGGTACCAACTATCTGAGTCTAGGAAGGTGAGTATTTTGAGAAGCTCACCATTTCTCTCCCCTAAAAAGATGAGCCAATGAGATCAAATATTCCACCAGTGTAGAGGTTAGGAGAGTGCATAAATTAATGGAAAAGGAAATGAAAACTACAACCCATTATGTTTACATCCTCAGCAGCTAAGATGAAACCTTAAATCCAATAACATCTGTTAGATAGAAGCACCTCTGAATGAGTGAATTAAAGTATTCTCCATTTTCCCACCAAGAAATAGAATCTAGGTAACTCCTGGGCAGAGAGGAAAGACTAGCCTCTCCTGAAACGGCTCTAGCAGGCCCAAGCAAGGCAATGTGAAACGTTTATCCTTCTTCCCTTACCTTACTGGGTTGCCTTACTGAAACCCATTAGATTACATTCCTAAAGCTAAACACCAAGATCCTTGGCTACTTTCCTCCTCCCCCTCCCTCCCCTCACACCCAGGCCAACTACCAAGGTCCAGCTATCAAAGTATTGAAATCTAGCATCAAAAGCCCCATTTTGGCTTACCTGATTAACATGGCCAATCAAAACAAAGCAACCCATCCTAACACAGGTTTCCTCTGTTCTCTTTATAAAGTGCCATTTGCCTCTAAGCCAAATCTGTCTCCTCTCTATCCAGAGGCGGCCCTTTGTCCCTCCAGAGCAAATATCCCTTCCCTTTTACCCTTGTTCCTTTTCTCCCTCATTCTCTACCTCCTGTCTTTGTCTCTTATTCCCTTCCCTTTGTACCTTTAGAGCAAATAAACTTTCTTTTTGCTGAGAATTTGGTCTTGGGAGGTCTTGGGACCTTTTGCCTGTTTCCCTATTAGCTGCTTTCATTGAATTTCTTTTATCTTTACAAAGTTACATAGAAGCAATTAATCAACAGAATTTGCCCTTGAAATCACCGTAAGCGACTTCCACATAAGCTCCTTCATTGAATCAATCTTCTTTTCTCTAGACACTAAGATGCACAGTCTCCTGAGAATTAATATTGTACTATTTATGCAAAATATAAGAAAACATTGCTGTTCTTTAGGCCCTCGAACCACTTCACCCCATCGCAAATGCTGAGTCTTTATCATCCAGACACATCTATTGTACCATATACCCTGCAAGACATGGTTCTAATTTATAAAATGGTATGTGCATTTTAAAGAAATAAGAAATGCTGTTTTCTATTTATACCAGGTATTTACTTGCCATTTTGATGCTCTTTCTTCCTGAAGACCCACTTTTCCATATGGCATCATCTTCTTTGAATCTAAAGAATTCTGTAACATCTGCTGTACTGTGGGTGTGTTAGCATTCCATTTATACACAAGATGAATGAATTTAAAAGTAGGAACGATTTGCCTTGGCTCCTGGTTTCAGAGATATCACTGTGTGGCAGCGTGGTGCAGCTTTGGGTCTGAGATGGCACAGTGTGTCATGTTGGATGTGCATGTTGGAGGAGGTCTAATCACCTCGTGGTAGCAGAAAAGCAAAGGCAGTCACAGAAATGTCTCAGTATGGCCCCCGAAGGACATATCCAATGGCTTAACTTCCTCCCACTGAGCCTCACATCTTAATGGTTCTAGCAACTCCCAGTACTCAGAAGCTGGAGGCCAAGCCTTTGGCACATGGGCCTTTGGGTGGACTATCAAGTTTTTCCAAGTTCAAACAATCTTGCTTAATCTAAAAGGATCCCTGCACTGCCTTTGATGTTAAATAATATTCACACTGGATGTAATCTTGGTGAACAAGTCTCTTTTGTTCTCTTACAGACATCATATATCCATTTGGGGATGTATACTTTGAACTCCAGTAGATTATTGATTTACTTGTATTATGTCTTTTCTCTCAAGATTTTTAAGAGTTCTCTCCATTTTTTTCAAGGTTTGTGAACAGTTGTACTGTGATGCTCCACAGCCTGATTTTCTACATGTATATCTTGCTTTCAGTTCAGTAAAACTTTAAATGTGTAAACTTAGGCCATTTATCAAATTTGGGAAATTTGTGAGGACTGATTCCTACTTGTCACTTTCAACATTTCACAAGTGTATCTTGTAATTTTTGTCATTTCTACAGTATACTCTCGCTTATTATTTCTCTTTTCTGATCCACTTTTGTAACACTAAGCATGTGTTAGACATTTTGACTTTGTCTCACAGTGTCTGAGATGCTGTTCATTAGTTTGTTTGTTCTTTTCTATTCTTAGGCCTGGAGACTCTTCCCTCACTCTGTAATTTCACGGAACTTTCTGATGTCATATCCATCTTTCTTAAGCAGTCACTGTTTTGCCTCTAACATTCTGTTCTGCAGTTTTATTTGGTGTATTGTGTCTGTACTAAGATTACATCTTTTCTTCCATTATTTGAGTCATACTTTCTCTTATCTTAGTGAGCATATATTCAGTATTTGGACTGGACAACCAATTTTTATGGACTGTATTTCCTCCATATCCATTTGATGTTTCTATATTAAAATTTGGGGATTATATTCTAGGCATTGTTAGTATCGTGTTGCAGTTCCTCTGAATTCTGTTGTATTTTCTGAAGACTATTGAGCTGTTGTTGTTGCAATAGTGGACTCAGATGACAAATTCTCTTATGGGCGGCTCTCTAAATCTCAGTTCAGTTCTTCTATCTTTAGCTGAGCTGCTTGGATGGTGCCCCATATGCACTTGATCCTCAAGTTAGCCAGAGATTTGCACAGGGTTTATATTTAGCAGCCATAGTTGTCCAAATCTCTGTCATCTGTTTCTTCAAGCCAGAGGTACCACAGGTTTCCTATGGGAATTTGACCTAGCTACCTACACCATATGTTAACTTCAGATGTGGTCATAATAACCAGAAAAGTTATCTAATACTCTTCCTTTTATCTAAGGAATCTTCCAAAACCAATAACTGTGAGTACTTGGATTTTTAATTATTTTAATTTGTCTAGAGTGTATGGTTATTGTTTGTAGAAGGTTGGTATGATATCCATCTACTTCTCCATAGCATAAGAAGAACTCACCACCTATCAGCTACTTGTCCTACAGTTATAGTATAAAAGTTGTAACTTTATTCACAATAGCCAAGAAATGGTAATAGCCTATAGATCACCCCTATATGAGTTGTTAGCCAGTGATCCTCAAATATTACTGGTGATTGTCATTCTTCTTGGTTATCCTTCAGAATCTCACAGGAAGACCATGTTGCTGAAGACCTCACATAGTTATGTCACTCAACATGGAGAAATCAAGCAGCTACTGGTGTGGAAGCTTTATCCGTACTAGCTAGCTTTCACAGTCTGGAAGGTGTTATGTATGTTACTGGATGAGAATGTGTTTGCCACTCTTACCCAGCGGTCAATCATTTTTATCTTTAGATGAAAACATACTCAAAAGATTTATTGATCCTCGTTTGCTTGCCACTCATTAACGACTTTGTCTCTTCCAACTTGAGATTTTTTTCCCCCTAAACTACTTACACTTTTTAAGTTAAGGTATACAAATAAATATAAAAAATTAAAGGTTAAAAAATCTTATGCAGCTGTGACCTCTATGAGTTATATCTAGCAAAATAAGCTCGTTGGTGCAATAGTAGCACGGACGACATCGGAGCTACCAACCACTCTCTGATCAACTTTAATGTCCAGTTCACAAAATGGAACCCATACCTGGCATAGTTTTAGAGGCCAAGAACCTATAACTAGATAGGCCCTAGGTCTTAGGAGAGAACCTACAAGCACTGCTTTCTGATTTGTCATTAGACCCATAGACTAGCGCATCTTTCAGACCTCATCAGGAAAGCTTCTTTGGGCAGTAGACAATAATTAGCACACAGACCAATAACTGGTTGGGGCATATACATGACTGTGGGACCCTCAGTCTTAAAGTGGATATTCACGTCACATACCCCCCCCCCAAGACTCAGGCAGGGATCGTGGGAAAAGAGACAACAAGACTTCAAGAGCCAGAGGCAGTGGATGATTACAAGGCAACATTATTCTCTGGCACAGCAGCACAGTTTTTGCTTGTGAACTCCTAGCAGATGTAACAGAATGTGCACACTCAAGTCACACAAAATCCCTCCGTAGAGCTGGAAAGGGAGGGTGAGGTACCATCTATAGCTGAGGAACTATTGGTGGTTGAAAGCTGCCAGGAAAGGGGGTGTTCCTTTCATTAAAGGTGTGGTCCCTGGTACGTCTAACATGCTCCAGTGGGTGACCACATACCCAAGAGTAGACAAGCAGCACTAAGGGGACTCTATAGGGCTTTTTAAATGAAAATATTAAGTTAATTGGATATGAAGTAGAGAATAAATCTGGAAGGAGATGGAAGAGGGGATAAACGCAATCAAGACATAATTTATAAAGTTCTCAAAAATTAACATAAAAACCCCTCCAGAGCTTTCAGAAGCAAAATGGAGTGCTTGTGATAAAAGTACCAAAGGACAGCATCCGGTTATAAATGCAGATGACATCAGGCCTTAATGTGTATCAAGCTCGACATCCTTAACATGTCCACAGGCATTTATTGATCTTTCACTCTTTGCCAACCAGGGAATTTCCAAACAAGGGTATCACATGACAAGACTGTCCCAATGCTAATTAATAGGAGTAAACAAACCACTCTAAACATAATACAACACCTACAATTCTGTGTGATGAGCATGCACTGGATGCTCTGATCTAATCCTCACAATTCAACATTTCTCTCTTCATCACACGCCCAGGGTTATGAAGTAGAAAATAATCAGATATCAGAGTCAAGCAGGCTTGGATTTGTCTCAGTGTTGGTAGACACTAGGTAAATAATACCTCCAAAGACAAATGGATTACTGCCTGTGAGCCTGTTAGCTCACCTATAGCATTAAGCTTTCAAAACTAAATAAGAGGCACTAATAAGAAATAAAAACACCTGCTAGAGAACCTGGCCCAAAAGGGTTATTACTAATTTTACAGATTAAAAGAATCATCTTCAGATTGGAACATTTAGGTAACTTGCTACATTTAGGTTAGGATGCTATTTTGTCATCTAACTGGAAGGGTTAGGTTTCCAATCCATATTTTCTTCCCACTTGGCTGCGTTCTCTTCATAATCATTACTAATTATTGAACACCTATTGTGTCCAAGAATGACACTAGGTTTATGCATTTCAGGAGTCAACCCAACAACTAACCAAATATTAAAAAGGCAAGATGTACAGTCTAGGGTGGCTCATTTTGTAAACTGCTTGCCATGTACACATTCAAACTCAGAGTTCAACTCCTTAGAAGCCATGTTAAAAACATTTGTGATGACAGCTGGGTAGGTGGATACCAATAGATCCTGGGCTCACTGAGCAACCAGCCTAGACTAGAAGGCAAGCTCCAGGCCAGTGATGAAGGCTGTCTCAAAAAGCAAGAGGATCGCACCAGAGTAGTGATACTTAAGGCTAGTCTCTGGCCTACAGAAACACACACACACACACACACACACACACACACACACACACACACACGTGCGCGCGCACACACACGCGTGCACACACACATGTACACATGCACACACATGTACACACGCACACACACATGTACATGCACACACACATGCACATGTGCACACACATGTACATGCACACACATGTATACGTGTGTGTGCACATGCACACACGCACACACATGTACACGCACATGTGCACACACGTGTACATGCACACGCACACACATGTACACACGTGCGCACACACACACGTTCGCGCACACACACGCAGGCACACACGTACACACACTCACACATGAACATGTGCACATTTCATCTTTTCCTTTAAACTTTAAAATGACAAGAGCCTCATATCAGCAATTTTTTCCATCCTGGAATCATCAGAACTGCAAGCCTTTGAGATAATTCTTCCTATTGCAGAGTTAAAGTCTTCCTTTGAGGGAAGGAAGCCATGTCTTGAATAAAGACCTTCTATTCCACAACATTAGAGAAAGATACCCTGCTTGTTCTGTGGAGACCGGGTTCTGTAAAGGACTACTGGTGCTCTCTCCATTCTAGAACATGTTTTAAATTTTCAGATGGAATGGTGGAGAAAATTAAATTTGAACAGACAAATATCCATGCCACTGTTCTACCAGTAATAGGGACAATGGAGTCTTCTGTTCCCTTTCATGCACATGAAGAGAGTCAGGCTGGGTATTACTCACGCATTTTATGTCTTGCACGTCAATCAAGACCCAAGTTATAATAAAGCTTCCTTTGTCAACCCTGTCATTAGTGGGTTCAGGATTCTTGAGGAGTGTATACAAACCTCCCACACCCACACAGTTATTTAAAGTGATTGCTGAAGTCACTTAAAAGCCATTATCTAGTCTGTTGGCCAGACTCCACCTCTCTCCTACAGAATATGGCATATCTTATTGTCTCTGCTTATTATCTCGTAATTGTTGACTTATAGGTGTTTGTAAAATCTTAGTTACATTGTCAGACCTGTTGGTCTTTTTATCCATGCATTTGGATATTCAACAAATAATTATCAAATGACTGCCTAGACAAAACACAAGCTCAGAATTAGCAGAATTGTCCTTCTCTCTCTCTCTCTCTCTCTGTGTGTGTGTGTGTGTGTGTGTGTGTGTGTGTGTGTGTGTGAGAGAGAGAGAGAGAGAGAGAGAGAGAGAGAGAGAGAGATGAGTTTGTGTATAAGAGTTGCAGGTATGTGCATGCCTTAGTGCAAGGGTCAAAGTCAGGTGACAACATCTGTCCTCATCTTCCATGTTATCTGAGATGCGGTCTCTTGTCGTTACTGTGATTATGCCAAGCTTGCTGGCCTTTGAGATTCCAGGGACCTTCCTGTCTCTGCCTTCCATCTTCCCATTGGAACTCGGGGATCAGAAATGTACCCTACCAGGCCCAGCATTTCTGCATATGTGCTCTCAGGATTGAACTCAGGACCTTATGCTTACACAGCCAGTAAATAACCCACCATCCAGTACTTCTTTGAATTTCCTTTGACAGCCTGGTACAGAGAACAAAGTCCTGGTTCTGGACGTAGATATCTGGATCTTTTGTTTATTCAATGGAAGACATGTTGTTTCGCCAAGTCTCACTTTAAACATCTGTAAATTGCCAATAATTTATTTGACATCTCTGAACAGGTCTTACAAAGGTCAAATTAGGATATATAATTAAAAGTATAAAAGGCTATAACCTTAAACAGAAGTAATCATTAAAATTGTATTTAAGCTGTCATTTATATTTATATCTAATCCTCCTCCCATTACATATTTCAAGTCATTTCATAATCAAAAGCTATTATTGCTATTATTGTTGTGTCTAAACAGGACATCATTATTTACTGTTTTTGTAAGTGAGTCAAGAGGCAAAAGAAGTCTTTGAAGTTACCATGTTTCCTCCAAATAATCCCATGTGTTTCACTTATAAAATAAAGAATCCCCGGGTCTTCTTGTGGTTTTCAATATAGTTGCAAATACAGATATAGTCCAGCCCCTTTGTTATTGATCAGTATTAGTAGACATGAGCAAGGTATGGTAGGAGCACAAGGCAAGAAGAAGACCAATAGATGAAAACATGCCTCATCTGAAAAAAACCCAGCCTGAAGAGAGCTCTCTGGAGGAGAACTAGAAATTTCTTAGACAGGGGAATGGATCAGGAGCCATATTCCTGCAGAGAGAAGTGGTTTTGGAATCTCAAAGCCAAGGGTTGGCGTACTGATGTTCGGAGTCTTGGGATGTCAGTCAGGACTGGAGAGGACCAAGATTAGAGGCAAGAGATAAACCAGAGGCAGAAGACTTTTTGTGGAGTCATGTTTGGTCTTATAAGCAAAGGAAGAATGTGGGCATCCACACTGCGATCCTGTTTCCATTACTGTAGCGTAACCCTAAAGTTGCTGGACAACCTCACAGGTGTACCAACCTCCCTGCAACCCAGAACTCTGAGCAGAGTGTGTAAGAGAACTAGGCTCCCATCCCACCTAACACTGTTTGCAGCAATGTGGCCAAGGGGTGCTGTGTGGTAAGAAGTTACAGAATCTCAGGACAATCTTTGGCAAAATCACATAGAGGCCACAGACGCTGTGAGAAATTGATAAAATGGTCCTGCAATGAGAAAAAAAATGAGTAGAAATTCAGATAACTTTGTCAAAACCCTGAAGACATCCACAGAAAGGTCAGTCATTAAAACTGAAGTGGACAAAGCAAACTCAGAAGTAGCTAGAGAAAAAGAACAAACCCAAGGGATGTTCTAAGGAGAACAGCTAGCCAATAGGGAGCAGAGATGATAACTGTTACAGTTGATGGCTAGGAGCTCATAGATGCCCATGGGGAATAGTTTTAATGTATGAAGTGAGACCAGAAGCCACAAAGTGAGCTGAGCTGCCACAGGACTGTGTCATGGCCTCTCAGAAAAGGTGGCTGAGAAACTACAAGAAGTGGTTGATCCAGAGATAACAAATGGCATTAGTCGTATCTTCTAAATTGCAGAGATTCATAGGGTGGAGAGACCACAATGGCTCTTGCAGAGGACCCAGGTTTGGTTCCCAGCATCCACATCCTGCTCTGGGGAACACACACACACACACACACACACACACAGTCTCTTTTTTAAAATATGGAGAGATTCAGACACATTTACATACTAACGATAAAAGGAAGCATGGATATTGTATGGAGTTCTAGATCACACAAAACTGAGCAAAAACAAAATTATCTAGAATTAAGAGGAGGATCCAGCCACAAAGAGGAGTGGAGAGATGGTGGCTTCTGCCTTTACAGACAGGACAGAGTTCATCTGACCAAACCTCTGGCTAGCAGGAAAAAAAAAAAAAAAAAAAAAAAAAAAAAGGATGTCTCATTGAAAATACCAGGCCATGCACTGAGCTGTCTGGAGGTGAAAAAAATAGAATTTTCCAAGCAAGAAAAGGAGACAGAGCTGGAACTGACAGGGTCATTTAATAAGCATGTGGAACAGTGGCTACTTGTACAGATTTGAAAACAATCAGACCAGTAAATGCTAGATAATGAAGCTCTCCACATGTTATTGTGCTAATACATCTGTTTAAAGTATATATTCACCTCACTCAAGACTGAGATACAGAGAGCTCCCAGAAGGCAAACTTTCAATGAAGTTCTAGTACTTAATGGCACTCTGTAAATATCCTAGGATTCCACGGATCCATGAGGCTGAAATAGGAAGCAGCAGACAACAGCTTTGTTTGTTTGCATGGTTGGTTGATTGGGGTTTGGGTTTTTATGTTGTTGTTTTTGGTTTTTGTTTGTTTGATTTCTTTGCTTTTGTTTTTTTGGGGGGGGTTTTTTTTGGAGCTTATTGTTGTTTGGTTGTTTGGTTGGTTGGTTTTGACCAATGCTTTTACCATCAGGAGGTACCATGATTATATTTAATACTCAAATATAAATGTATCAATTTCTGTATATAAATATACTTAGCCTTGTGAACAATTGCGCAAACTGTAGCACTTCTGAGTTTTGGAGACACACAGTTGGTCCTCGGTAACCATAAGTTTTATTTCCACTGATTTGATTAACTGTGAGCTGACAGTGTTGGGGCTAGGTTGTCTTCCCTGTAATCATTCCTAAGCCATACAGTCTGACAATTGTTTACATAACATTTTCATTGGAGTGTGTGTTATAAATAATGTAGCGCTAGCATGTGGGAGTGTATGTAAGGTAAATGCAAAGAACGACAGTTAATGGAAGGGATTGGAGCATCCGTGGATTTGGGTGTCCTCAGTGGTCCTAGAACCCAACCCCCCATGGACTCAGACTGAAAACTTGATCTTTTAAGTGGAAGAAGGGGCATAACGCATACCAGGACTAGGGAGGTTCCTGAAACTTCTGAAGCTGGGGACAGAAGGAAAGTGAAAAGAACTGTAGACTGACTATCTAGTTAGAAGAAGCTTGCCCTGAGCCTCAGGTCATTTGATAGAGCATTTACCTTCTCAGTCCATTGTGGTTGACAAAGGGCAGGGTTTGCCTGTTTATCTTGCTCCTGGGGTGTTTTAGTCAGTGTTCTATTGCTATGAAGATTATACCGGGACTAGGATGTCTCTTATAAAAGTAAGTATGTAATTGCACAAATGGTTTACAGTTCAGAGGTTGAGCCCACCATCGGCATAGCAAACACAGGACAGCACATAGCAGGAAGACATGGTGCTGGAGAAGGAGCTGGGAGTTCTATATCCAGATCTGCAGGCAGCAGGGAGATAAAGAGCCCCTGGGCCTGGCTTGGGCTTCTAAAACTTCATAGTCCTGCTCCCTAAAACACACTTCCTCCAACAAGGCCACACCTACTGCAACAATGCCACGCCCCCTTATCCTCTCAAGTAGTGCCATCACCTGATGAGAAAGCATTCAAACATAGGAGCCTATGGGAGCCATCCTTAGTCAAACCGTCACAATTCCAGGGACCATTCCTATTCAAACCACCACCACATGAGGTGAACTGCTTCTGGAGGAAAGTACTCCTGGAAAGGAAGGAAGGAAGCAGCTATCCATGTTCTCTTCCAAGTTTTCATCTGAGCTCTAAAGATCACCTGACCTTGGTTCCTGAACAATAACATTATTTGGCTGCTTTGCCTCAATCAGGAGAGGGAACTGAAGGCCGCTGGCAGGCCCTGGAGAGCCTGTCTCTTTATTCTGTTACTTCTGCACTGTGGGCTGGTGAGATCTGCAGCCTTCAGTCTTCCTCTGTCTCCAAAACAGCAGAAAAGAAGGACTGGGAACACGGAGCATCCTGTTCCAGAGAGACTCCACGTAGCCTGAGGTGTGACCTTAGAGACAGTACAATTACCCAAGGTTGCGAAATCCTGGCTCATGGCACCAGATTCTTGTATCAGAGCTCTGGATTCTGGGGACAACGTTTCTCTTACACAGTTTTAATTGCTTTCGGTTGCTATGATAAAACACCATGACTATAAGCAACTTGGGGAAGAAAATATTTAATTGGTGTACACTTCACATCATAGTCCAGCATAGAGGGAAGTCAGGGCAGAGACTCAAGGGAGGAATATTGTCTTAGTCAGGGTTTTCCTGCTGTGAACAGACACCGTGACCAAGGCAACTCTTATAAGGACAACATTTAACTGGGAGGTTCAGAGGTTCAGTTGAGTATCATCATGGCTTACAGGTTCAGAGGTTCAGTCCATTATCATCAAGGTGGAAGTATGGCAGCATCCAGGCAGGCATGGTGCAGGAGGAGCTGAGAGGTCTCCATCTTCATCTGAAGGCTGCTAGAAGACTGGCTTCCAGGCAGCCAGAACGAGGGTTTTAAAGCCCACACTCATAGTGGCACACTTCCTCCAACAGGACCACAGCTAGTCCAATAAGGCCACACTTCCTAATAGTGCTACTCGCTGGGCCAAGCATGTACAAACCACCACAAATATGGAAGTAGGAACTGAAGCAGCAACCATGGAGGAAGGCTGCTTAATTGTTCCATTCCCCTGGCTTTCTCAGTTTTTTTCCTTAGACATCCCAGGACCTGCCCAGTGAGTACCACCCACTGGGTCTTCCCGCAACAACCTTCAGTCAAGAGAATGCCCCACATACTCGCCTACAAGTATTCTGATGGAGGCATTTTCTCAACTGAAGTTCTTCTTTCCATCAAACTCACACACACACACACACACACACACACACACACACACACACACCGGGACACACACCTTCATCTTTCTATCTATTTTCAATTAGCTTTTCCTGGCCATTTCTACCTGTTCTACATGACTCAGAGAGGAAAATAAGACATCTATCCCTACATATATTACAGATAAAAATCTACATTTTTCTAAGGTACAAGCTTATTTAAGGCCATATCTGCCCCTGTGAGGAGGGGGTGGGGGTGGCATGTAACTTTCTTCATCTCCTATTTTCTCACTTTATGAAGAAACCGCTGAGATATCATTCAGAGAGTCCTGACAACTCACTCAGGTGTGCCAACGTACCAAAGAGTATCCTCACCACCGCTACTCCCACCCGAAAGAAATGGTCCCAAGTAGCTGTCCTGCCTGGCTGCTCTTTTCCAATTTGAAAATCCATCTTTTCGAAGCAAGAGAGAGAGAGAAGCCAGGAAGCTTCGCCCCATCCAATGCTGCACCTTGTGGCGATGAAGCAGGTGGTCCTTAGACGTGGTCTTTGTCCTTGGAAGTAAGAGTCCTATCTCCAGGGCCTGTGTGTGTCTTTCAGGCACCATATACATATATGTATACACTCATAAACTTGCACATACCTACACACACACATACAAACACACACATTCACACACACATGCACACACACACACACACACACACACACACCAGCAGCAGCAGTAGCAGCCCATACACCCAAAATGAGAAGAGCCCATGCAAGAGTGGAGGAAATGCCCTTTATGTCTACAGGCGGCCTCCAGCAAAAGCATGCCTAAATGCAATAGGTTAAATATATTGCTGCCATTACACTCTGCAAGAAACACATTCCATAAAAACGAAGGTGCTGTAAATTATACAAATATGATGCTAACAAGCCAGGAAACGCTCCGCTAATGAGGTCAGCTACAGAACTCCTGCAGCGCAGCAAATCATCTGCCAATCCTGCACATGAGGTACCAGAACGGCATTGGGTCAGCATTTTCTGAGCGGGCTCGTAACCCGCTGTTTGGTGTATGGTTACACAGGTAGATAAAAGGCTCCCACATCTCCCCCTCCCCACGCCACGCTCCCAGGTTTATTTGTGTGTCAAATATCCAAGTCACCAGATGAGCACACTCTGCATTAACGCACCTGACTATTTCGCCCATTGTTCTCCTGCTCAGAGTGGAGAATTAGTCACTCGGATGTGTAAATATTGGTTACAGTTTTGAAGCGCGCAAGCTTTGTGTTTCCATCAAGCCCCATTCCTGGAGGAATTATGCATGCTGTTGGCACCGGGTTTTGTACACACTGTATTTGCTAAAGCTCTAAAAATCAAATAAACATGTTCTCGGCTCCTGAATTATTAGTCCATTCACCATCTTTCCCCGTTAGGAGGGGGACGATAAACACGCCGGAATGTGGCATTTAGGAACTGCAACAAGATTTCTGCTTGGCATTTACAAGTTGGAGAGCAATCGGAACACCCTTCCTGTGCCTTTGTCACACAGCTTGGAGCACAGAGCCAAGACACCTTTAGAGTCATTAAGCCCTTGGCCAACAAGACCTTCATCTGGGGTCAAGATGCGGGCTCCATTTCCAGACACTCGTCAGAAGTGGAGATGAGTACTTGTTCAGGAGCCTGAAACAGATCCCACCGGGTCAACCATCTATATCTCAAAACCAGTTCTAGCCAACTTCAGAAGACAGCTCAATAACTTCCACAGCAAGCTGGATTTCCTTCGGCCAGGAGGAGGAGGAAGAGGTGACCAGCATGGAGTGTTGGGGACTGTGTGTGCCATGCCTGGGTCCACACGACATGCCAAAGATCCCAGACTGACAGCCATTTCAGAAGAAAAGAGGGCTGCTAGCTTTATAAGCTAATCCCATAGTTTCTTGGCACCGGTTTTTTTCTATCCCAGGATCTGGAGCAATTAAGGTTTAACACCACTGAGGGCGAGCGAATAGAGATGGGAGAAGTTTAATATGAGATGCTCAAATGAATACCAGTGAGCACTGAGCAGGTAAATATAATCACGAAGATACCTCCTACCTCCCCAGCACTGAGCACGGTGTTTATGATAGGGCTCCACTTTAGAGCCAGCATCAGGGTTGGGGGTAGTGTGCGCCCTATCTGCCTGGCTTAGTCTTCGTTGCAGACACCTGTTTACTCTCCAGCTTTATTGAGTCTGTATTCTCCCCAGTCTCAGGGCCCTGCCGTGGATCTATTTGTATACACATATCGCAGGTTTTGGAAATAACTTCAGCACATAAATGCCGCTATTTCCAGCAGAGTTGGTGTAAACCATATTTACTACCCAAACACGCAGCTAAAAATCCGAGCTGCAAGGAAACGGTAGCAGCAGCAGCAGCAACAGCAACAACAACAACAAAGAAATCAGCGACAGCCACAAAACCGCAACCACAAATCACAACAGTCCATGGAGTAGCCTTCAGGCGGAAGCAAAGGCAGAGGAAGAGGGCAGCCCGTGGCTGCATCCCACACATATGAGTGAGCACCAAGTCACCAAGTCCCTGCTCCAGTTAAAACACAGCCTGCATGTGGGAGTCTGGGAGATGCAGAGGTTATTGAAGAAGGTGCCTGCAGAGCGGACCCTGGAAATGCAAGCAGTCTAGTGTGGCAGGAAATCCAGAGTCCATCACTTCACTCCAAGGCAGTTCACTAAAGCAACCCAGGCTCCTGAATCAGCCAAATGAGAGAAAACACCTCAGCAGCTATACCGCCATGTCAAGATTCTCCCTTGACTTAAAAGTGTGAATTATTTTTCTGACTGCTCAAACCTAGAGAATTCAGGCCATACCACCACAGGCACACTTATCCCAAGGTCATCATTTCAAGAGTCACTGAGCACCTACTGTTTGCTAGACAATAAAAGCTACATGTTTGGCAATAGACAGGAAAGAGACACCTCTAAGACATTACAACCTACTAAAGGAAGTTTCCAAATATATATGCGTCAGCCAGCATGGTGGCACACACCTGGAATCCGAACATTTGAGCTGAAGAAAGGGAAGCTCTGTAAGTTCAAGGCTGTCTCTGCCTGCATGGTATGTTCTAGGCCAGGCTGGTCTGGGTTTTGAACCCTTGTTGCAGAATGAGAATGAGGAGGAGGAGGAGGAGGAGGAGGAGGAGGAGGAGGAGGAGGAGGAGGAGGAGTGTTTAGGATTTCATTGCTGTGAATAGACACTATGACCAAGGCAAGACTTGTAAAGGACATCGTTTAATTAGGGCTGGCTTGAAGGTTCAAAGGTTCCATCCATTATCATCAAGGTGGGAGCATGGCAGCATCCAGGCAGGCATGGTGCTGGGGGATCTGAGAGTTCTACATCTTCATCTGAAGGCTTCTAGCAGAAGACTGACTTCTAGGCAGCTAGAACAAGGGTCTTAAAGCCCACACCCACAGTGACACACCTACTTCAACAAGGCCACACCTCCTAATAGTGCCACACCCTGAGCCAAGCACACACTACCACAAGAAGGAAGAGCATAAAGTGAATCAAAGGTTAAAGAATGATCACATAGGAAAATGACAGTAGCCATTAAGAAGCGGTGTAAGAGTCACCCCAAGATACTTTATACTGTTTGTGGCTATTGTGAAGGGGGTCATTTCCCTAATTTCTTTCTCAGCCTGCTTATCCTTTGACTATAGGAAGGCCACTGATTTGCTCAAGTTGATTTTATAACCTGCCACTTTGCTGAAGTTGTTTATCAGCTGTAGGAGTTCTCTAGTGGAGTTTTTTGGGTCACTTAGGTAGACTATCATATCATCTGCAAATAATGATAATTTGACTTCTTCCTTTCCAATTTGTATCCCTTTGACCTCCTTATGTTGTCGAATTGCCCGAGCTAGTACCTCAAGTACAATATTGAAAAGATAAGGAGAGAGGGGGCAGCCCTGTCTAGTCCCTGATTTTAGTGGGATTGCTTCAAGTTTCTCTCCATTTAGTTTGATACTGGCTACCAGTTTGCTGTATATTGCTTTTACTATGTTTAGGTATGGGCCTTGAATTCCTGTTCTCTCCAAGACTTTAAGCATGAAAGGATGCTGAATTTTGTCAAATGCTTTTTCAGCATCCAATGAAATGACCATGTGGTTTTTTTTCTTTGAGTTTGTTTATGTAGTGGATTGCATTGATGGATTTCCATATATTGAACCAACCCTGCATTCCCGGGATAAAGCCTACTTGATCATGGTGGATGATCGTTTTGATGTGTTCTTGAATTCGGTTGGCAAGAATTTTATTGAGTATTTTTGCATCGATGTTCATAAGGGGAATTGGTCTGAAGTTCTCTTTCTTTGTTGGATCTTTGAGTGGTTTTGGTATCAGCGTAATTGCGGCTTCGTAGAAGGAATTGGGTAGTGTTCCTTCCGTTTCTATTTTGTAGAATAGTTTGAAGAGTATTGGTGTTAACTCTTCTTTGAAGGTCTGATAGAATTCTGCACTGAAATCATCTGGTCCTGTGCTTTTTTTGGTTGGAAGACTTTCTATGACTCCTTCTATTTCTTTAGGCGTTATGGGACTGTTGAGATGATCTAGTTGGTCCTGATTTAATTTTGGTATTTGGTATCTGTCAAGGAAATTGTCCATTTCCTCCAGATTCTGGAAAGAACCCAGGTATCCCTCAACAGAAGAGTGGATGCAAAAAAATGTGGTATATCTACACAATGGAGTACTATTCAGCCATTAGAAACAATGAATTCATGAAATTCTTAGGCAAATGGATGGAGCTAGAGAACATCATACTAAGTGAGGTAACCCAGATTCAAAAGGTGAATCATGGTATGCACTCACTAATAAGTGGATATTAACCTAGAAAACTGGAATACCCAAAACATAATCCACACATCAAATGAGGTACAAGAAGAAAGGAAGAGTGGCCCCTTGTTCTGGAAAGACTCAGTGAAGCAGTATTCGGCAAAACCAGAACGGGGAAGTGGGAAGGGGTGGGTGGGAGGACGGGGGAGAGAAGGGGGCTTAAGAGACTTTCAGGGAGTGGGGGGCTAGAAAAGGGGAAAACATTTGAAATGTAAATAAAAAATATATCAAATAAAAAAAAAAGAAGCGGTGTAGATTGATACCCAAGAAAAAGATGCTGTAAGCTATAACATCTGATGAACTCCCAGGTAAAGAAATAGGTCACATGGGATGATAGTACAATCCACAAAGTCTTTGAGGAGGAAGCAAACCATGAAAGTAGACAGGACTGAGCTAGACAGAATAGAGAGAGGCCCAGAGTCAGTGCAGAACAAAGAACAGACCCTTTTGAGCTGATGTGGAAGGGAAGAGGGGCAGATAAACTTGGAGTGGTGTTTGGTTCTACTGAATATTAACTGATATTGTTGGAGGTCTGTTTATGTGGAAAATTACCTACCATAGACACAAATCTGCCCTTAACAACAGGAAGCCCTGTATCAGTGCATTTGCATAGAGGGAAGGAAAGGAGATGCATTGGGGTGGGAGGGACTATCTGAACATCGTTAATGGGCGTGCAGTAGAGTTGTTTATGCTAGACTCTTTTTTTTTTTTTTACCTCCCAGAGAGCACTAAACCAGCCTAACACATTTAGCAGCAGGCCCTGCTTCCTCCCAGGCAAAATAGGTGCAGGACAGGGAGAGGGAGATGGAGAAATGCATTCCCTCCAGCTTGGCAGAGGGTGTTTGAAGTCAGTATGAAGGTCAGACATTTGTATTGGGGATGAACAGAGGACGGCCGGAATGCAGAGTAGACAAAGTGTGAAATACACATTTTTCTTTTTCATGTTATGCTATTTTATGAGATGTCGGTGTAGATGCAGCAAGCAAGGCCCCTGGCTGGAGCCCTACGGGGTTGGCAGATTTATTACCAAATTAAAAAAAAAAGTGAAAACACTTCAGCTGTCTGGCCAGGTAGAAGGGATTATCTCTACTTGGAAGAAACCAGACAGAAAGGACTCCACTAGCTGCACGCGGGGCCCTGCTCTGCTCATAGCTGTGTACCCGCTACAGTAGCTTAAACCAACTGCAGATTCTCCCCCAGATTTAAGTCTTCCTCCAGCCTGACTCTGAGTCTATCATTCTTAATGCCTGTCTGACAGGGGCCAAGTTGCCAGCCTCGTGTAGACTTTTATCAGCCATGGTGGGGAGACAAGGTGGGAAAGGGGGCAGGCTTTAGAAAGCACTGTCAGTTGGGACACTTCAGGTATTCCAAACTCCCCAGGAAGGCCCCAGTCAAAGTCACCTGGGCTATTCTGCACCATGGGCCACATATCTTTTTCACAAATGAAATCTGTGAGTACCAAAAATGGGCCCTTACAGCTTGCAAATATTCTTCTACCCTCTCATCTCTGTTGACAGATTTCTGGTCAACAGAGTTTCTTAGAGTCTTCCCATATAGCCAGTACTGTGCTGAGCACAGGGCATGAATGAGGACATAGCTTCTCCCTGGGTATTCTGGCAGACCTAACAGGTATTTACTTTTATATTGTCCAAACTGCTATAGCAAACATACCTTAGGCTGGACAATTTATAAACAACAGAAATTGCTTGGTCATAGTTCTAGAGATGAGAAGTCCAGTCAAGGGGTCAGAAGACTCCAGGGTGACATGGATGGAGAGTTCTTGCTGAGTCCTCACATGGCAGAGTGGAAACAAAGGATGCTCAGGAAGTTCCTTCATTAGATGCCATTCAGCTTCCCAAAGGCACCACTTCCTAATCCTATTGCCCTGGGACTGGGTTTCGGCAAATGAGTTTCAAGAGGATGCAAACAGAGCAACTGCCTTTCTGAGCCCCTGCCCAGTTAGTGGTGGGTGGGTGATGGATGATGGATGGATGGATGGATGGATAGATGGATGGATGGATGGATGGATGGATGGATGGATGGATGGATGGATGGATGGGTAGATGGGTGGATTATCCATTGGACAGTTGCAAAAACTGTTCTAGCCCAAGGCTAAAAGGCAAAGGAACCTCTCCTTCCTTTCTTGCCCTAACTCCTTCTCTTAGGGTTTCTGTTGCTGCAATGAAACAGCATGACCAAGAAGCAACTTGGGAAGGAAAGGGTGTGTTCAGCTTACACACTTCCATACTGCTATTCATCAGCAAAGGAAATCAGGACAAGAGATGACATGGGGCAGGAACCTGGAGGCAGGATCTGATGCAGAGGTCACAGAGGGGTGCTGCTTACTGGCTTGCTTGCCCTGGTATGCTCATCTTGCCTTCTTACAGAACCCAGAACCACCACCCCAGGGATGATGACACCATCACAATAAGACTGGGCCTTCTCACCCTTGACCACTAACTGAGAAAATGCCTTACAGCTGGACTTCATATAGTGTCATCTCCTCAACCAAGGCTCCTTTCTCTGTGATAACTCCAGTTTGTATCAACTTGACACGAAATCCCTCCAGCTGTCCTTGGACCACAGTTTCCTCCTATGTCCCAGGAGCTATAATTAGGGCAGTATAAATATTAAGGTCATGTCGCCCACAGGAGTGGGAGAAGGGAGACTTCTTGCGTGAGATCACCCAATCTCCTACTTCCTAGTACCTGAGATGACCACCTGTTTATTGCTGCTTATAGCTTGTCTGGAGATTGGCCCTTCCCAACTCTGACCGTGTAAGACCACTCACCCTTGGCTTCCTCTGGAAACTGAGCTCCAGTTGTCCTCAGCAAGGCCTCACTTCCCCACCATTGCAAGCAAAGAGCTTCTGCTTTTCTATCCAGGCACCACTGTGGTCCTCCCCCTCCCCTTGCTTCTCCTCCATGTCATCCAACTCCACACTCCTCCTCCCATTTTAGCACCCGGAGAAAAGAGAGATCCATGCTCGTGACACACTTTGAGGAGGAAAACAGTCAAGTACTTTCCAACTAGAAGAAAGCAACTTTAATTGAAAAGTGAAATCACAGATTACACGCAAATCTTTGTCGGCAAATTTCAATTACTGACACAGTCGATGTATGCATGGTTCAGCTAAGCATCTCTGGGACACGTTCCTTAGTGATTCCCTAAGATGTGTACACTGCCATTGGAGGTAGCATGAGAGATGTCCTGCTGCAGAATGAGCCCTTAGGAGAGCATCTTGTGAGCTTAGGTTCCGGTTTCCTGGCAACCTCACAGTCAGACCTTAAGTGAGGTCATCTTGGCGGGCAAGGGGCCCTATTAAAACAGAAGGGAGGACTCCTGTCCAGTTTTCCATCTTTCATAAGTGATAGCTCAGTGGCTATGAACACTAGTAGCTCTTCCAGAGGAGCCACAATTCAACTCTGAGAACCCATGAGGCAGCTCATAAGCCTCTGGAACTCCGGTTGGAGAAGATCCAATGTCCTCTTCTGACCTCCATGGACACCAGGCATGCAAGTGGTGCGCAGACATATATGCAGACTCTTACATCCATAGACATTAAAGAAAGTAAAAATAATGTACAAAAGCAGGCACCAGCAAGTAGGAAGTCAGAAGACATTGCAATAGCAACAATATCAAAAATTATATCCCCAAATAAGAGTGTATTTGCATATTTGCACATTTGCATATCAGTTTAGAAATGAGAAAGCAGATTCAGAATGCCTCTTAGTGCTACTCAGGCAGCAGGGTTATACATGCCCAGAACAAGACTGTTCATAGTGTGCACGGTTAAGCCTGGGCTACATTCATCCATACTCTGCATGTCTAGTGGTGATGAGGCTATATCTATCCAAGCCTTCCATATTCCATGCCCCACCTTCTACATGCACCGATGGCCGTGTCACTACCACGTGCTGATTAGGATGCTTCACCCACCCCACATGCATGAAGATTTACCATACACATGAAGACACTCAGGACTGTGACTGTGAGATTAAAAATACACCCACTTTTTCATCCCCCCTCCCTCCAGCTGTGGCTCCCATCCTACAAGCACTCTAGGACTAGTTTAGGCAATGGGTGTGCCTATCACCCAAGAAAGTGTAGGATAGTCTCTCCAATAGCATCAAAAACGCCTTAAAGGTGGGGTCCGAGTGTAGCACAATGGTAACTCTACCACTGAGTACCTGTGGTAGAGTTTGTACAATGGCTTCTACAATGGCTTAAAGAAAGAACCGTAAGTAGGACCTATAAATCTCTGCTTTCCAGAGTAACTTCCCTTAGAACATCTGCCAGTGTCTATTATGGGAAGTAGCACATATCTGAAGGAAAACTCTATCATTACAGATATGCTTCTTAGGCTATGGGGACAATCATGAAGTTTCCCTAAATTAAAGGAGGTGCTTCTAGAGCATTTCCCCCCAGCAAGACTTTCCTATCACCATGAGATTATCTGTGGTTGGCATCACCCAAGTCTCTAGAACATTCCAAGGAATGAGCTAAGAGCTACCCATACCCCTCCCTTCACCAGCATGGCTTGGAGATTTCCCCACTCTTGTGTCAGGTCAGACCTGTGTACCCTCTACACACCTAGAAGTAGAGTACAAGAAAGGTGTAATTTGTGGGCCTGGCCCCATATAGTTCTGTGAGCAGGGATAGCTTCCAAAGCCAGGCCCTTTGTCCCACAGCCTGGAGAGAGAAGCCAAGAACAACCTGACAAGAGCAAGGCCCCCTCAGCAGGGCCTGGGGCTGCCCAGCTAGGTCTGTCTCTAGCTCCGACTCCTCATCTGCAGAGCATGCGGGTTCTCATGGCCTTATCTGCCAGATGGCTCCCAGAGGGGATGATTTATTAGGTGCAGAGAGCTCGCTGATAAATTTTACTGCAAGTCCCCGGCAGAAGACTGGGGGTAGCAAGAGCCCGGCACAGGCAGCTCTAATGGAAAGTGCCGTCACCAAAGAGCAAAGCATTATTTATGACTGTCTGTAATGCCGTTCGGGGGAAATTCATCATCGCCTCCCTGTTCCGTGCATGTGGGGACAGCGGCACTTGGGGGAGGGGGAAGAGCAGGTGGAGAACAGAGTGTCACTGGGAATCTGCCAGTAGAGAGCAAGGCCATATTTTCCCTGGGTGACCCAAGTCCCCTTGTCAAGCTCTGACCTACAAGTCCCCTCACTGCCCAGCTGCTCCCCCACAATCTCCTCCACCCCCACCCTCTGCCATTAAAACAGAAAAGGGAGACGAATGGGAGCTCCTTGCTCTTTCTCTCTCTATGTGGATGTAGATTCTTAAACATCGCCCAAGTCAGAATGCCCCTGTGTGGAAGTAGAGGGCCTGATCAAATGACCATTCCAGTCCTCCGCAGCTCAGGGCAAGAAAGGAGCATCTGACTAAACTGCCGCTGAAAAGAATGGGGCCGTGGAGCAGGACAGTGACCCTACCTGTGTCACTGTAGTCAGAAGTTAGCAGCTCCAGAGGCTGGAATCCCTGGTGGTCCTGCAACTGCTTTCTCTCCAAAGCTCGGCATGGCTTGTGTGGCAAGCTCTGCCCTCATAGCCAAGTGTATTGCAGCCTCTGCTAGATAGAGACATTTGGAACGGAGGACCTCTCCTAGCCTTTCAGCTGGTCCCTTCCTGCTAAGACGATGGGTGAGATCCCAAGCCTTGCCCTATCTTTGCTTGTATACGGAGCAGTGGCAGAGAGCCGCCTGCCTTGCGTTTGAACCTCTCACATATCAGTCTGTCTCTGTTGCCTAAATAAGTGCTCCTTGGAGGTATACTCTGTATTCATCTCCTCTCATGCTCAGCCCAGCAGCAAGAAAAGCTCCTGACACATCATAGCATTGATAAATGCTTGATAATAAAATGACGCCAGTAGACCTAGATACACTGGGACGATGTCCCCATGTGCTTCCGGCCGTCTGTCACCACGGAGGTATTCATAGCATAGCAAAGGCACCTACATGTCACCATGGCATAAAAACACCACATTAAGGGTCCAGAGGGTTGGTCCCCGGTGGGCAGCAGTCATAGTCTTTGAGGATGTAGCATGGTCCCAGGTAGACGCCATTGTTCACATGACCGTTCCACTTTGCTACTCTGTTCACATCTCTATAGGTTGGTACTCTAGAACAGGCAGGGATAATTAAATCTGGTCCTTATAAGAGGGCATCTATGGGAACAACACAGTGAGAAGGTCTGAGTACTAGAAGACAGGTTCTCTGTGGGTGGGCTCTATTATTGGCCACACACTCAAAATTGGAAAAGGTTTCTGTCAACTCATTCACAGGCTAAGTGTCCTTGAGTTGAACTGTCTCTTGGTAGGCCTGCACACTGCACCAAGTCCCTTCAGCCTCACCCTGTCAGGATGTCACATGAGCAGCACAGTGGGGTAAACTCTTTACCCACTGGATGCTCAGTCCGCCTGGACCAACCGCACAGGCCCACCCACATGGGTCCTTTGAAGACACACACTGAAAACTGAGCGCCTGAGCTATTCCACATAAAGCTATGTGTGCACACGTTGGGTTGTTTGTTTTGTCTCTTCCTTTAGTAACAATGGCAAAGGGGAGTGATTTGGGGTTCATGATTAATGAAGTTCAACAAACGTGTTCCTATAAAAGCAGAAAAATTATAGGCCTGAAAATCAACCTGGATTTACTTCAAGCCCACGGGAACACCAGATTTTAAAACCACTATCACCGTATTTAGTAAGAACACTTCTTGGTTTTGACTTGACGTTTGCAATGCTGATGTCTTTCGATTTGGATTCCAGCAAATGTCACCCAACAAAATATTTCTCAGAAATAGAAGTAGCTGAGAAGTACTTTGGAGACAGACAACCTTGGGTTCAAAGCTTGCATTCATGCCTTTTGCTATTTAGACAAGTTACTTAGCATTTCTGGGCCCATGTTTCCTTTTCTGGAAAGAGTGATCATTTGTTCATAGGATCGCTTTAGACAGTGTTACGCGGGACCACAGGGAAGTGTCTAGCAAAAAACAAAAAAATCACAGGTAGTGCTAATTTTCATGGCTACAACTTAGAGGAAGTCAAGAGTGCTCACACATTGATCAAATAGCCCGTGCTATGGCTTTAATATTTTGTTCTTACTCCCAGTTGTGTGACATCTAAATCCAATGACTTAGCATCGGAAGATGGTGCTTAACATGAGGGGTTTGGGATTGCATCAGGATAGACTAACTCCACTATGCATGGCTCTTGCAAGCATAGAAATGCTCTCTCGCCTTTCAGCCACGTGAGTGAGGTTCAGTGTCTGTCCCTGTCGGCCCTTCGGCCATCCACCATGTCCAAGTACAGAAACAAGGCTCTTGGCATACATGGAATACAGACAAATCACCGTTCTGTCTTGATCACCAGAATGAAAAGCTTTCTCCCTTCTCTATTCTTCTGAAAGTCAGACACAAACGACAATACAGTCATTTGTGAGTGTCCTTGAGTTGAACTTCATCAGGAAATGAAGAAGTAGGCCTGCATGCTCCCCCAAGTCCCTCAGTCTCACCCAGTCAGGCTGTCACCTGCAAGGCACAGCAAACTCTTTACCCTCTGGATGGTCAGTCAGCCTGGGGCAACCACACAGGCCCATCCACATGGGTCCTTCAAAGGCACACACTGTAAACTGAGCGTCTGAGCTATTCCGCATAAAGCCACATAATTCAGATGCATTCTAAACACTGATCTACGCAAGTGTGGCACGTGCTTTTCTAAAGGCCTGTCCCTTTGGAGATGGGGGCTTCATTGGCAATTTCGTGGGGTGCCACGTGTTTATTATTTTTCTTGATGCTGTGATAAACACTTGACAAAAGCACCTTACAGAAAGGAGGGTTTCTTTTGGCTCACGGTTTGAGGGCACAGCTAGATCACCATGGTGACAGGACCAGGAAGCAGCAGGTCATATTGCATCTGCATGTAGGAAGCAGAGAAAGATGAAAACCCCCTGTCTTCTTTTTCATTCAGCCCAGGACCAGGGAATGGTGCCACTCACATCCAAAACGAATAAAAAAGGAAACACCCGCCTAAATACAAGACTCATGTTGCCATAGTGATTCTAAGACCTATCTAACTGACAATCGATATTATCCACATGGAAAGGTAGCTCACCTATGAGACATGAACGCTGTGGTTTGTACCAGCCATTCAAAAAAGGACAAAAAGTAAGTACTGTAGTTAAGCAGCTGACAATAGGTTCAAGGTCAGGTGTTAGATATATTTCTAGAAAGATCAAATAAAGTCTCTAGTAAGTGTGCACAGTTCTAGGCTCCAAGACCAGAAATCTGTACCACAAGTAAGCCAGAGACTTGAGTGTAAGCCCATTGAGAAGCATTGATGGTTATAAACCAGTGGCTATCCTTCTTAATGTAAGTATGCACATCCATGCAGCCATTTGCATGCACACACACACACACACACAGTACTGAGGATTAAGCCCATACATGCTAGGCAGGCATACGTTGCCTTGTTTTATTATATCTTATCGCATATTTTCTGTCTCTCTGGAACCAATATCGATACGATGAAATCTCAGGAGGGTTGGGGGAACTGGGCACATCTGTGTGCTGTTCTCAAACCCCAGTCTCAGCTTCCATCTGCATTTGGGCATTCTCACAGCCCTAAAGTTTGTTTTTTTTTTAAGCTCTCTGCTTTCAGTATTGTGGTTTTCATAAAAATGCTACTTGGTATTTAAGACAGTAGTAAAGTTTTAGGACTTCAACTGGAAAATAGCAAATAGAACTTATGTGGTGTCGTAGAGCCGAGTGATTGGCAGAGGCAGCCGGGATGCCTGGATGTTCTCTGTGGGGCTCTCAGCTCACATGAGGTACATAAGGTTCAATTAGTGATGTCTGGCAGAGGCACAAGTCAGGGACACGGTTAGAAAGATGTCACTTCCTTCCAGCTCCACTTCAAATCAAGAACCTGCAGAGGAGGAAGAGGTCTAGCTTGATTCACAAATGATACTCATGTCAAGTTTCCACTGAGGTTTGTGTTGAGAGCTTTTTCTCCTACTCTGGCTGTCTCCATACCTAAACTGAAGATGTGTTCTAGAATCTGCATGTTCCTGGTCCAAAGAAAGAAAGAAACCATCTGAAATAAGACCAGAAACTGTCAGAGAGAATGGACTCTTGGTAACCACTGAATTTCAATATAGATACAGGTGTCTTAAATGGTCAGCCTTCCCATATGTGTGTGAGTGCATGTGTGAGTGTATGTGTGTGTGTGTATGAGTGTGTGTGAGTGTATGTGTGTGAGAGTGTGTATATGTATGTGAGAGTATTGTAAGAGTGTATGTGAGTATATGAGTATGTGTGTGTAAGTCTGTGTATGAGTGTGTGTGTATGTGAGAGTGTATGTGTATGTGTATGTGCACCAGTGTGTGAGTGTATATGAGTGTGTGTGTGTATAAATGTATGTGTGTGTGAATGTGTGTGAGTGTATGTGTGTATGAGTGTGAGAGTGTGTGTGAGTATGTATGAGTGTGTATGCGGCTGTATAAGTATGTGTGTGAGTGTATGTGTGAGTGTGTGAGTGTATGCAAGTCTGTGTATGATTGTGTGTGTATGTGTGTGTACCAGTGTATGTGTGAGTGTATATGAGTGTGTATGTTTGAGTGTGAATGTGTACAAGTGTGTATTATGTGTGAGTGTATGTATGTATATGAGCATGTGTGAGTATAAAAAAGTGTATGAGTATATGTGTATATGTGTGTATATGTGAGTGTATGTGAGTATGTGTGAGTATGTGTGTGTGTGTGTGTGTGTTATCTTGAGAAGAGTTTTGCTGTGTATTCAAGGCTGACCTCAAATTCACAGAGTACTGGGATTATAAGCATATGCCACATGTCTAGACCTCTGTGTGTCTTTATTGCAGCCCTGTCAATCGTTTAGATCTAAATCAAACCCCACCTGCTTCCCAACAAAAAATCTGACATTTCTCTCCCTAGTGTAATTATTCCTTCAAACCATTGTAGACTTCATAAAAGCATCTTCACTGAATCCCTCTCTGTCCTGTTGCCTGGGTAGTTATGTGCCATCTCACTGTTGCCCTGGGCTTTGAGCCTTATCAAATAGGACAGGGCTGTGTTCACCACTACAGGGTCAGGGTAACAGGTCATTTCACAAGCAGTTCAATGGGTATCTCTTTGTTTTATAAAACTAAGAAAATAAGGTAAAGTGTTGCGATTTGGATACAACACACACACACACTGTGTATTTAAAGCTTGTGGTACTATTGGGAGATGGAAGAAACTACTGTACAAAATGGAGTCTGGTGAGATGCCTCCCAGTCTTGTCTCTAAGCAGCATATTGGGACCCTGGACCCCATCTTCCTCCCCCTCCCATCCCCCCTCTCCCTTTCAAGCTGCCATAGTTGAGATTCTCTGCTTTGTTGAACCTTCTCTGCCATGATGCCCTTCCTCGCCAGCTATAGACTGAAACCTCTGAAACTGGGAGTGAAGATAAATCATCCCTGTTTTTCACAGCAACAAAGTGATAACAATAATAATTAATCCTCACAAAATCCTCAAGGGAGGTATCAATACATGGTCTTTTATAATGCATGGAGTGAGGTTACAAAGATGTTAAGGGAGTCGATCAAGAAGCAAAGTTTTCAAGTGGAAAACTCAACATCTGAACTCAGATCTCTTGGTTTACCAAGCTGGTATCTTTCTACTATTCCAGGGTGCTGCTTTTTAAACTAGGTTTTGCCTGTTGGGGTCTAAGAGCTCATGTCAATACCTAGGGAGTCAAGGGGACTTCCAAGGGTCCTGTCTCTGTTCCACAAACTCACACAAGGGTTGGTGCTCTCCATGTCCACCATCGCCACTGCCGCCGCCACCGCCCACCACCACCACCACCCCTGGGGCCAAGTTTTCTGAGGGTTCCAACCTTAGGGTTGCTGTGACTGATCCCAAAGCAATCTCCTGTGCTCTAGGTTAAAGTGTAGTAACACTCAGAAGAAAGGGTCAGAGGGCATTCTCATGGGCACACCCTAAAGGGTTTTCATGTACAGAGGCAGAGAACAGAGAGATCTGTCCTGTGTGTGTTCTCTCGTTATGCAGTTCCCTGCTTAGGAAGATATGAGGACAAATGAGGTAATATACCTGAAGTGTTTTGAGAGCTTCCTAAGTGCAGCATAAACATCACAATGGAGCTGCTGATGCTGATAACATCAGCAGTGGTGATGGGGCTACGTCCTGAACCATAATTTAAGGGAACGTTCAAAATGAGAGAGCTCCGCCGAAGTCAATCCACTGAACTTTATTTAGAAGAGAAGCTGCTAATAAAAATGTTATGGGAATGTGAACTCTTGGGAAATAATGATGATTTTCTCCTATTAAAAGGCTCATCAGACCCACTTCCCAAGTACAGCTCAGTTATTTGTGGGCTCTTTGCCACTGGGTGCAACAAGGTCTCTGTTTAAGAAGAAGCAACGACGGCTGCCGTCCATGCACTGAAGCCCTGGGCTCTGAAGAGGTGAGAGACGTTAGCTTCCAGCCCTTCTGAAAGACACTCCCATCTCCTGAGTGCGCTAACATGGGTGAAGCGTTTTTCTGATTTTTTTTTCTTTCTTCTGCTCCTCTCCTCCACCATCAGCAGCTGCTGTGTAGCTTGAGTTCAGAGTCATTGATAATGAAACAGAAATGGATTGGGACTATATTCTCAGAGGTCAACAGAGTTCCTTTCCAGAGATAAGTTCACTCAAGTACGGGACCCAATCAGGAGCAAGTATGGAGTCCTCACTACAGCATGGTGCATGGTCTGACCCCGGGCTACTCCCCTTGCCCGGTGAAGGGATGGAGCAGAGACTAGGAGGAAACTCAGAAGAGGCACAGTAACTGGGAATTATTCCAAACACCACGGGAGCTTAGTTGAGAGACAGTGGGGCCTCATCCTGGCCCCTGCAGTAACTGATTATCACCATACCTGCTCTTAAGTGGACAGTAGGATCAAGGAGAATACTTGAATGTCATTTCAACATCAGAATTTTGAGAGGTTGAAAATGACTATATGTAAAGCTGGAGAGATGGCTAACTAACTGCTCCTCCAGAGGTCCTGGGTTCAAATCCCAGCAACCATGTGGTGGCTCACAACCATCTGTACTGGGAATCCAATGCCCTCTTCTGGTGTGTCTGAAGACAGTGACAGTGTACTCACATACATGAAATAAATAAATCTTAAAAAAAATAAAAAGAAGTCCAGGTGGTGGTGGCTCACGCCTGTAATCCCAACACTCTGGGAGGCAGAGGCAGGCAGATTTCTAAGTTCGAGGCCAGCCTGGTCTACAGAGTGAGATCCAGGACAGCCAGGACTATACAGAGAAACCCTGTCTCAAAAAAACCAAATCCAAAACAAAACAAAACAAAACGAAGAAGAAAAGAAGAAAAAGAAAAGAAAATGACCATGAACATTTCTCAAAAGACAACTATATCTGGAACTTGCTAATGCACCTTAATTTTGAATTCTTCCCTTGTCCTGCCCGTCCCACCCCCAAATATTACCATGAAGTTGTGAATTCCAATGACAGTGGAAGAATAAGGTAGGCTATAGATGAAAACTCACCATCTCTATCTTTCCTAAAGGATGCGATTTGCTACCACACCCTGTTTAACAAGGAGCAGACATGGTGTAAGTTAGGCTGCTCATAAACAACTGGGTGCCGCAGACACTGTAGTCAGTCACGGGATGAGCAGGACAGCTTTCTGCAGCCTTCTTACACAAGAGAGATGAAACCCTGACAGGTAACAGAAAGGGCTCCATCTATACTCTGGTGCCCTGAAGGTGCCATTTCATGATATCTGTAGAAAATGAGAATCTGCTTTGTGTTCTTCTGGATTCTGAGTTCCATAGTTGGTTCAGTACAAGAGCACTTCCCAATTTTACCGAGAAAGCTAAGAGATATCCATGCATCTTAATGCTTTTCCTGGTAGTAATTCAAACCAGTTTCTATTCAGGCGTCCATGTACCAGTCAGAAATTTGGTCTTCTCCTCTGCCAACTGGGTCAAAGTGCCACCAAGATCTCAGTCTTCCCTTTCCCTTTCCCCTTTGTGTCTGTGCATGAGTGATCAGCATGTCATAGCAGATAAGTGTTTCTTCTTGAATAAAGTGACATGCTCTCAAAGAGGAGGTTATGTAAGAACCACGGAGGCCAGCACCCAATTTATATTCAAAAACAGGATTTTGAACCATTTCTTAAAGCTTTTAGATGCAGCTTCCTGAGAGGTAATTTTCTATCCAGGTGACTGACAGCCCATTTGAATAAATTCTTAAGGGAAGAAGCAATAGTATCTGTGCAAGCTTATAATTTGTGTGTGTGTGGCCGGGGAGGCGGGGGGAGTTTAGAATTCTACAGCTCTACCCAGGCAGGCCCAAGGAATGACTCACTTCCCACACTTTTCATAAAAAAAAAAAAAAAAAAAAAAAAAAAAAAAAGTATGAAACAGAGTAGATCAAAAAAAAAAAAAGAAATAGAGAGCAAATAAAATCAATTTATGAGATAGCTGTGCTTCATCTAGAAATAGCATTTAGTCGATGGAGCTCAAATGCTGCTACTTTATCCTCCCACCTCTCCTCACACACACACACACACACACACACATAAATATACTGTGCAGTACTGTAAGTCGTAAGGGTCAGCTATGACACTCCTTCCCTCCCATGTGGTCTTTCAACCTTAGGGTGGGAGTGGTTGTGATATTTTTCTTAGGAAAAAATATCAAGGAGTCACCAAGTCAACAGGAAAAGGGGTGGGTTCCAAAGGAAGGCATCCATTCTTCCATCCACGGTGACCTCCAAGCCTGCTAAGGTCTGGCTACCAACCTAATAGTATAGATAATCCATCTATCTCCTGGAGATGGGCAGAATAAATCGCAGCATGAGAAACCGCCAACTGCTACCGTGTCATTGGTAAATGGAGAGGCAGAGGCAGGATCGTGCCCAATCACTAAAACCTCAGGATAGAACTGGGTCCTCAATGTCCCCACTTGTCACAGTCCCCAAATTCCCACACAGGAGCCCTACCACCACCACCACCAGAACTCTCCAGGCATAGATGCCTCCTACCCAGCCTGGCTTGGATTGAGTTTGTAAGAAGCAGGTCTGGTTTAGCCCTCTGTGGGAAGGCGGGTAGTACTTTTAATCCATGGTCAGGGGTCTCCAGCCACCTGGAATCCCTGGCTGCCTTACACAGAGACCCCCACCCCACCCCCACCCCTGTAATAGCCCTGTCCTCCCTACCTCGTGTCTGGGTAAAGTCCTCTGCTCAGCGTGCGTGTAACTCAGAGCCATATGACACTGAAATGCTAAGTGAGGAGCAATTAACTTTTGCTTCTGAAAACCCACTTTAGCTTTCCATAACTCTTTGGGGGCTATTTCAGCTAAGCCAAACCTCCCGCACATTCTCCCTCAGCAATAAATTACCTTCCCGGCTTTAATTAGCTGCCGGAGCGCAAAGCAGGGCTGGGTGCTGATGTGGCAGCTTTCCTCACAGGTCCCATTCTGTCAGACTCCAGGAGAATGTCAGCTCCGGGAGCTGCCCGTGCCTGAATGGAAACACCCTGGACCCTCACCTGCCCACAGGTGTGAGCGGGAAGCCCAAAGCCTAAGTGAATGAGGGCTAATTTGTAATGGCAATGAAGTTCATTGGGAGGGTCTTGGGCTCACACTGCAGAACTCCTCCTGACTTGTGTCCCATCCTGTGTATATTAGCCCCAGGTAGAGACAGTCTTTACATCCTCTATGCTTCTAGAACTTAGCATACAAACTTCCCAGGAAATTATGCTATACAGTCGTGAGCTAAGCCTGGGTAAATCTCTTAAGGATGTGATTTTAAACATGATCTGCAGGGCCAAAATGATAATAGCTGGGAAAGAAGTGAAAAGGTATTCAGAATCCTTAGCGTTACTTCTAAAGCCCAGTTTAGAACTGGAGTCGCATCCTCTAACTAGGGTATGACTCTCAGTTAGCCCTCCTCCCTGTGAGAAAGTGAGCCTGTCTCCCGCCGCTGCTGTCTGGACTGCTGTGCCTGTGGGTGCTTCTGCGCGCAGAGGAGAAAAGGCAGCTCAAACCTAGAGTTCTGAGCATCCTTCCTTCTTGGTGGAGTCTGAACTGACCCCCGGGGGAGACAGTTTCCACGGTTCCTGCCGGACAGTCACCCACCTAATTCATCCCGTCCAGCTGGAAAGAGGGTCCGCTTCTCACCAGGGAGGATCTGGTGAAAAGGGCTAGAACCTGGCTCCCCTCTGCGAGGGTCATCTGTGTAATTTCTGAGGGTCCCAGCTTACACCTCTGTCAGTAACACCCACCCCTTTCCCCAAAGCCCAACTGAGGTCTGCTCTCCACCTCCTTTCTTTGTTGAGATTTCTTAAAAAAAAATAAAAAATAAAAAAAGTCCTACAGCCTGGCTTTGCTTGTGGCTCTTAGGCAGGTGACAGGCCTATGGGTCCGCACAGCCCTCTCTCTGATTAAAGCCGGGAGAGCATCACACAGGGCACTGAGCCCGAGCAAATCTCCTCGTGATTTCCCCTGCGCCTCCCCAATTAACAGGCAGCCTGTCAGCTCAGGCTGGGCGGTGGCAGCAGCGGTGGTGCGCGGGAGGTGGAGGCCAGCAGGCAGGTACCCGCTGTCACAGCCGCCAGACAGCATCCCACCCTGCCTGCAGGCGCCGCCCCCGCTGTCTGAGTCCTTCCCTAGCCTGTCACACACCCCACACCCACTGTGAGAAGTGAGCAATTCCCTCAGCCCAGGCTTCTCCCTGTAGCCCTGGGGGTGGCCTGGTGCCAAAGGGGGACTCCGAATCTACGCTTCAGCCCATCTCTCTTCACCGAAGCATTTTCCAAAATGATCTAAAGCAGAGGAACCAACCCAGAGACCCACAAGATCTCCCAAAACAAGGACCTGATTTGATACAAGGACAAGAAGTCTAGTCACAGGCATGGCCTGCTCCTCACTCAAGTTCCCCGGGTTGAGCTCCGGGGATTAAGATCTGGGGAAGGCTGGACCCACGGTAGCAACGTTGATTCTTTTGTTTCTATCTACTCAACGATCTGAGTGACAAATCCTAGCCCTGGGGCTTCTCTTCAACAGGACTCCACCTTAATAAATAAAATAAAATAAAATAAAATAAAATAAAACAAAATAAAACAAAACAAAACAAAATAAAATAAAATAAAACAAAATAAAATAAAACAAAACAAAGAGTTCCCTTGCCTTTCTGAAATGATCTCAAGACCTCTCATGGCTGGAGAAAAATAATGCTTTCTTTGGAAAGATCGCCTGCCATGAGTTCCCCAAACTTCGTGATGCTTTCTCCACAGACAATTATGGGGCGCTGCCTTTCCAAGTGGGTTGGCATGCTGGCCCTGCCCCTGAGCTGACGGGCAATCCTCACAGGAGCCAGTGTTGTCCTGGAACCTTTAGGAAAGGCCTCTTGATCTATGGCTCACAACTGTCTAGAAAGAAATCCACTCTCCCAGGCACATGCGTGCACATATGACCATATGGAGACAAAGCAGGGCTGGAGCGTGTGTGCCCATCCTAAAAATGGGGAAACCGCCTGGGATTTGTCTGTGTCAGGAGAGGAGCGACCGTGAAGCGTACAGGCAGGAGAATGAGGAACAAGGCTGGGCTCAATAACTCCCAAAATGAAGGAACCACCCTTGCTGGTCTGTCTACTCCTGATGATGACCCCAGCAGACATTCAGTTAAACATCTGCTAAGTGCAGCACAATCTTCTAGACTCTTCTACAATGGATACGATGTGTTCCTCATACCCTAAGTTAGCCAGCAGATTGGCTATCATCACCTCGATAGATTGAAGCATAAGGAAATACGGAGGCAAAGGAAAAAAATGGAGATGCTAAGATAGGCAAACGTTGCAGGAGCACACCGGAAGGAAGCAAACGGCCTCTCAATCCCAGGCACCCAGGCAAGTACAACAAGGTTCTAAGAGCTCTGGAGAAACATCGTGGTTCAAAATTTGTAAAACTTGTGCTGGACGAAAGGAAGAGAGAGAGAGAGAGAGAAAGAGAGAGAGAGAGAGAGAGAGAGAGATGGTGTGTCCCACGTTGGTGCATCTGAGACAGATCTTTCAACCAAGTAAATGTCTATCCACCCAAAGCAGCACCATCCTCCCTCTGAAGAATGCAAAGTCATGGATGTGTTGATAGACTGACTATTAGCTTATCAAGGCAAGGAAGGCTCTATATCGAAATCATTTGTTATGATCCAACTTGCCCTTACACTGTGTCAAGACTCAGGAAATGCTCAGAAGGGTGGAGAACCTATATTTGAATGTCTTTTACCTCTGGGTTCAAAACTCAGTCAATACTTTAAACGTGTTGAGACCAAACATTCAAGCCACAGGGATCTTCATTCCTCACAGTAGGCCTAAACAAAGGCCTGGCTAGTAAATTTGCTACCTTCTCTCTAAGATGTGTGTGTGCCTGGGCATGCATGACATACCTGGAGGCCTAGGTCCCTGTAGGATGGAGTTGAGTGAAGAGTCAAATGTCCCAGGCCAAGTTGAAGGACAGAATAATCAACCTCATTCCTCTCAAACGTCCAAGGCCTGGATAAAGGCCAGCGGCCTAGGAGTGCAACCTAGGTCTTCACTTTAGTCTCGAAGTCAATGCACTGTGGACACAGGACTTAAATAGCAGGCTCCTCTTCCACCACAGTCTCAAGGCCAGCAGTCCTGACTCCAGAGAGAGCTTGAGTTGGAAGATATAGTTCAAAAGTCAGAACTATTAGGGATTCTAACACTTTGAAACCAGAAGTACAATTAAATGACTTCTCTTATATGTCGTCCTAGTCCTGACGTTTTGTCACAGCAACAGAAAAGAAACTAAGATAGAAGTAGGTGCCAGGGAGTGAGCTGTTGCTATGACGACAGTCCCGACCATGTGGATTTTTTTGGAGGAATGTGGAAGACTGTGGGACTCTAGGCTAGGAAAGTGGATGAAGGCCGTATGCAGGGCTTAGTGGCCATCATCGTAGGAGCTTGGAAGACAATGATGCTGGGAGCAATGTGGACCCTGGAGGCCCAGCTCAAGGTCTCAGAAGGAAGCAACATCAGCAACCGGACTTGAAACCAGTCCTGTGATATTTTTTCGTAAAAAAATTCAGCTTGCTGCCCTCATGCTAAGTATTTCTAGAGTCTAAATTGAAAATCAATTGACCAATTTCTTTGGTGAAGGAGATATTAAGACAGCCTAATATTGAATCTGTTGTGTGGTTATTAGTGATTACTATTTTTTTAATTCTTCTCGCATACATTACACCCCAACTGGAGTTTCTGCTCCCTCCATTCCTCCAAACTCCCACCACTGTTTCCCACTCTACCCCAAATCCACTCCTCTTCCATTTCCCTTCAGAAAAGAATGAGCCTTCCAAGGGTGTCAATGGAATACATCATAAGTTACAATAAGGCTAAGCACAACTCCCCCTATCGATGCTAGACAAGGCAACCCAGTAGGAGAGAAAGGGCCTCGAAAGCAGGTAAAAGACTTAGAAAAGCCCACTATTTCCACTGCTGGGAGTCTCAGAGGAAGATCAAACTACACAGCCATAAAATATAAGCAGAGAACCTAGTTCAGACCCATGCAGGCTCCTCTATTTTATAGTCGCTTCTGTCTCTGTGAGCACTTGTGAACAACACTGCTTAGTTGATTCTGTGGGTCATGTTCTCATGGTGTTCTCAACCCCTCTGGCTTCTACAATCACTCCTTCCCCTCTTCTGCAGGGTACCTTGGGGTATGCCCAATGAACATTCGGCTCTGGGTCTCTGCATCTGCTCCATCAGTTGCTGGACAAAGCCTCTGTGATGATGGTTTGGCTAGGCACCAATCTAGGTACTGACATAAAAGCAGCCATGTTGATCAATGGGACTGAATTAAAGATCCAGACATAAATCCACACACCCACAGACACCTGTTTTTTTATATATATATAAAGAAGCCAGAAATATACAATGGAAAAAAAAAGAAAGCACCCTAAAACAAATAGTGCTGCTTTAACTGGATGTCTATACGTAGAAGAGTGCAAATAGATCAGTATCTCTCATCATGCACAAAACTCAAGTCCAAGTGAACCAAAGACTTCAACATAAAACCAGACACTCTGAACTTGACAGAAGAGAAAGTGGGAAGTAGCCTTGAATGCACTGGCAGAGGAGAAAATTTCCTGAACAGGACATGGTAGTAGTGCAGGCGCTCGGATCAACAACTGATAAATAGCGAGTACTCTTAGGAAGGTCTACAGTGAAAAAGAGTGAGCGGGGCGAAAAAGAAAGACAGACTATGCAGTTTGAACAGAAAAGGAGCACCAGGAAATTTAGCATCAGAGGCATAGCTGGTTCTGAAAGAGATAAGGAGATTAAACGGACCTGACCCACTTCAAGGAGGCCTTGCCCTCGGGGCAGGACCTCGCCAGCTAAGCTTCTGTCTTGTGAGAGGGAAAATCCTAAAAGGTCTTGCTCTTCTGAAATGACAACATTTGAAAGCTGCTGCAAACGTAATTCAAGGGAGTCAGGTGCCACCCCCAGTAGGTAGCCAAGCTTCCCAGTGTTGGTCACGTGGTTCTGGCTCTAATGCCCTGCAAGATTCATAGGTAAAAGGGCTATGGAATATTCCTCTGTGGTTGGCAACCTCCAAGGCCAGCCTGTCGGCAGAGCCGTCCCCATACACAGGCCCTGAGAGACAATCTTATGAATCTATACAAGGGAAGCCTGAATGGCACTGAAGAACCTAAAATGATGAAGCTATCACAGCCATGGGTTATCTGCCAAGGAGAGTTGCACAGAATGAAATGAGCCAGAGAGGGAGGAGGGGGAGAGAGGGGGGGGGAGAGGGGTGCTTCAGATCGCAAAGTTGGAAGGCAAGAGTCATCGAAGCCCTCTGACATCACACAGAGCTACAGGATTTGGCTTTCCCCATGAGATTTAAATCTTGCTTTGGTCCAGTATTTCCTACTATGCCCACTTCCATCCCTTTTGAAATGTTAATGTATATGGTGTCTTTGCAGGTTGAAAGTATGCGATATACCTTTTGTTTTACAGGCAGTTACCACGAAGAGATCACCTTGAATCTTAGAAGAGACTTTTGACTTTTAAGCTGTGCTAAGACTATGAAAGACTATGGGGACATTTAAAGTTGAATTAAATACATTTTGCACTATGATATGGCCATCAGCCAATGGGGACCAGAAATAGAATGCAGTGATTTGGATGAGAATGTGTTGTGGATAGCCCTGGGCTTGTATTTTGGTGCTGATTCCACTCCTCAGAGGGGCTGCAGGATGAGGAGTTGCCTTGTGAACTTTCTCCCCACCTTAACTTTTCAAATAAAGGCTTGAGCCAATGATTGGGTAGGAGGAAGTGGGAGGAGCGGAGAGTCTAGGGGAGGAGCGACGGGGTGGGGGGGGAGGAGAATGGGAAGGAGTGTTCAGGAGAAACGAGAGGATCAGAGGGAGAGAAGCTTGTGGCCTGGAGAAACCACAAGTTATAATCGTTTTGTTAACTGATTGAGTTGAGCTTTCTTTTACCGGGGAACTGGGTTGGAAACAAAGTAGCAACAAGAATGGCCCCTTAGGCTTGTATGTTTGAACACTTGGTTCCTAGTCAGTGGAACTCTTTGAGAAGGATTATGAGGTTTTTGGCCTTGTTAGAGGAGGTGTGTCACTGCGGTTAGGCTTTGAGATTTTAAAAGACTTATGCCATGTCCAATATTCCCTCTCTATGTTTCCTGCTTTCTATTCAAGAAATAACTCCCAGCTATTCCTGTCACTATGCTATTGCTCCTCCATCATGGATTCTAACCCTCTGAAACTGTAAGCTCAACCAAATACTCTTTTCTAGGGCTGGAGAGATGGCTTAGCGGTTAAGAGCACTGACCGCTCTTCTGAAGGTCCTGAGTTCAAATCCCAGCAACCACATGGTGGCTCACAACCATTCATAACAAGTTCTGACTCCCTCTTCTGGAGTGTCTGAAGACAGCTACAGTGTACTTACATATAATAAATAAATCTTTAAAAAAAATACTTTCTTTTATACATTGCCTTTACCATGATGTTTTGTCACAGCAACAGGGAAGAAGCTAAGACACTTCCTATAGCTGTTGAGAACGTCTTGGTTATGATTTGACTTCCATGCATTCCTGTCTCTTGCTCTAGGATTCAGGCTGAATTATAGACAGACAGGCTATGTAGCACACAAGGGTGCTCAAGGAACATATACTGAACAATATTAATGACATAGATTGGATAAAATGAGCTCGGGCAAATAGAAAGTATGGCATATGTAGCACAGTGTGTAGAATATAATATATATAACACAGTGTATAGCATACATATAACATGCTTATAGAACAGCTTCTTAAACTGTGGGTCATGACTCTACATGGGAGTCTTACAAATGAATGTAGAGGTCATGCAACATTTAGCCACAGTAAAAGGTTTCTGAGTGCACAGTGACCAGAGGTTAATTTAAATCAAGCATGTAATGAAATCTGGCATGCTCACCCATGCTTCATTGTGCATTTCACTACAGCCTCAGCTTAGGATGAATTCTTGCTTCTTATGATTTCTCTCACTGATGCATCAATGTCTGACTTGTTTTGTAGCATCCTTAGGATGAAGTAGGGGAAGATAAAACTGAAGTCAGCAGGATGGGGAGGCTGAGGCAGTCACACAGGCTGTGTTTTGTCATTGCTCAACGAGAGACAAGAGACACCAAGGTGATTGGAAGAAAGGTCCCTCAAAACACCACATCCAGGAAGGCAGAACTTCTATGTGAAGCCACAAGCCCTACCCTGCCCTTCATGGACAAGGCCTGAATCTCAAATGTTATCTAGCGTCCTCTCCCAACTGCACAGGCAATTTGTTTATTTTTTTTATTTATTTAAAAATATTTTCTATACAATATATCTAATCACACTTTTCCTTCCCTTGACTCCTCCCAGATCCTTCTCACCTCCCCACCCATCCAATTCTATATCCTTTCTCGCTTTCTCTCTTTAAAAGAAAAAGAAAACAAGAAACATATACAGAGCAAAAACAAAAACAAAATAATCCCAGAAACCAAAACATACAAGCAAAATACTAATAAGAGTCAAGAAGAAGAGGAGGAGGAGGAGAAAGAGAAGGAGGGGAGGGGCAAGGGGAAGGGGAAGAGGAAGGGGGAAGGAAGAGGGAAAAGAAGAGGAGGAGAAGAAGAGGAGGAACAAGAAGAAAAAGAAGAAGAGGAAGAAGAGAAGAGGAAGAAGAGGAGACGGAGGAGGAGGAGAAGGAGGAGGAGGAGAAGGAGGAAAAAGAAGAGGAAAAAGAGAAAGAAGAAGAAGAAGAGGAAGAGAAAGAAGAGAGGAGAAGGTGGAAGTTGTAGAGGATAAGGGAGGAAGGGAAGGGGAAGTCTACAAAAATACCATTGAGTTCTTTTGTGTTGACCAAATATTGCTGGGAATGGGGTCTACCCTGAAGTATGGTTGATATACCCAGTGAGACTCCATTGGAGAAAATTAATGTTTCTTTTGTCAGCAGATATCAATTGCAGATAGTTTCTTGGGTTAGGTATCTACTGCCCCATCCAAGCACTGGGACCCTATCTAGCTTAAATCTGTGCATGTTGCCATGGGGTTGACCATTTGGTACTGGGTAACCAAATGGTGTATTCTTTCATGGATAGACTACTTATCTCACTCCTTGGTTGCCTGTAGCTCTTGTCTAGGGGGTGAGGACTCATCTGTTTTCCCTAGTCCAGGTTAGCATGTCTATTGGTTTTGTCCTTGTTCAAGTCATGTTTAGACAACTGAGGTGTGGAATACCAATGGCTTGTCTGATTTTTGTAGAGGCAGAATAAAATTCATTAATAGTCTCTAATTCCTACCAGTGTGGAGTCTAGCATCTAGAATGAGGTATGGTCCCTAGATGCTTGGGTGGGAGTGAGGGTTTTAACTGGGTGTCTGAGTCAGGGTTTTTATTCCTGTACAAACATCATGACCAAGAAGCAAGTTGGGGAGGATAGGGTTACACTTCTGTGTTGCTGTTCATCATCAAAGGAAGTCAGGACTGGAACTCAAGCAGGTCAGGAAGCAGGGGCTGATGCAGAGGCCATGGAGGGATCTTACTTACTGGCTTGCTTCCCCTGGCTTGCTCAGTATGCTTTCTTATAGAACATAGGACTACAAGCCCAGGGATGGCACCACCCACAATGGGTCCTCCCACCCTTGATTGCACAAGGTACCATTTAGAATACATGCAGATTAAAAAAAAAATATGTGTCCGTCTCTTTTCCTATTTAAAGTTTCAGAAAGAAGCCTAATGATAGGAGTTGGTAAAGAGGAAGTGAGAAAAATATTTTTTGGGGAATCACTTTTAGAAACAAAGCAGCAAGTGACTCCTAATTACATTCTACTATACCCTAAATCAGTGTCTCATTCAGTCATCATCAGAGAGCTTCTTGTAGTAGGTGGGAATCTGACACAGAGACCCACAACTGGACAATGAACAGAGCAAGAGATCTGGACCACTTGGTCCCAAATTAGATTTCTCCACCAAATCCCTCTCCTCAAGAGGCAGGGATTTAGGCAGAAAAAAAAAAAAGAAGTGGAAAGATTGTTTGATCCAGAGGTAATGGATGACGCCAAGGAAACAGTGTCTTGCAGGCACATCTGGACTGATGCACATCTGAACCCACAGAGACTGTTGGTGAGTTACCCCTGCTCTTTAAGTAACATAGCACCCATGTTCCTGTAAGTAACCCCAGTAGACTCCTCAGTTCCCCCAAAGAGGCCTTCCAGGGAAACTTTTCTTTCCTCTACTGATACCCTGTCTGGGATGAATTGGTGTTTTTGTGTGTCTTTTAAAACAGAGTTTCTTAATAACCAGGCACTGGGGAAAGGGTTTAACAAGTATTTATTGGGTTTATGAATCTATTCTACATGAGACGCCTCCACAAAGAAATAATGTCCCTAGCCCCTAAGTCAGCAAAGGGTTGAGATGGACTGAAATGCCTCCCTCCAGAATGCAATAGAATCACCCTGAGCAATGTGGAGAGTCAAACCACAATAATAATTGAATAAAATGTCAGGAGCAATTTCCGCAGCATTTACTGGACACCTGAGAAAATCCTGTTGAGATTGTGTAAATGAAGACAACCTTTTTTTTTTAAAAGAGCAATGTGGCAGTATTGATCAAAATTGTAAATGCAAAGACTGTGTGCCACAAGTCTCATTTACGTAAATTTATCCAACTATATGAGAATGCTCTGTAGAGCACTGTTTATAGGAGAAAAAGATGAAACCCACCCAAGTGTCCATCGACAGAGAACAAGTTAAATCAACTGGTTCATCCTGAGTATTATCACTGTCACATGTTAAGAAGAATGAACTAGGACTGTAGGTTCTTACATGAATACAGGACCATAAATGATTCCTCAACAAAAATAAAGTTACAATAGCATGGTATAGGATGAGCCTGTCTGTATTTACAAGCCTTTTTTTTAATTTAACACACATAGCATATCCACAATGGAAAAGTCTAGAAGACACGCATATATTAACAATAGCTGCTGCTAATGGGGAAGTACAGAACAGAAGTGGAGGCTTTGGAATATCCGGGTGCCTCTTATAGTCCATGTTAAGTGCAGATATTTTGTAGTATTAATGCAGGCCATTGCATGCATTGTCTTTTTTATCACTGTGACAAATACTGAGATATTTAAAAGGAAAACAATGCATATTTTGCCTTTGAGTTTTGAAAGTTTTAAGTCTATGATTGGCTGGACTTGGGGCAAGAAGGGGCATCACAGCAAAGAGGGTATGACAGAGTAGAGACCTTCACCTCAGGGCAGTGTGAAGAAGGGAGAGACAGAGAGGGGCTAAGAGAAGATATGGATTCCATGGCCATACTCACTATAATCCACTTCCTCTCTCCAGTGCCTACCTCCCAGTGTTTCTACCACTTTCCAATAATCCCATCAAATTATTAACCTGTCCACAAATGAATGGACTGATTTGTTCAAAACCTTCACGATTTGTTCAAAACCTTTATCAGTGAAGGATTGCCAAGTTTTTCTTTTGGTTTTTGTTTGTTTGTGAAGACTTGGGCTCCATGCATTCTACCAGAGCTGAGGCCCCTGAAAATAGTCCACTGTGACCTTCCAATCCAAATCTGTCTCCTGACCCTGGTACACATTGCAGCCATCTTTTAGAGACTAGATTGCCAATACCTGCTGACTCCTGAGTTTTTAATCTTAGCCATTCTGACTGGTGTGAGGTGAAATGTCAGGGTTGTTTAGATTTGCATTTCCCTAATGACTAATGATGTTGAACATTTCTTAAGGTGCTTCTCAGCCATCTGAAGTTCTTCAGGTGAAACTTCTTTGTATAGCTCTGTACCCCTATTCTTAATAGGGTTATTTGGCTCTCTGAAGTCTAACTTCTTGAGTTCTTGATATATATTAGATATTAGCCCTCTATCGGATATAGAGCTGGGAAGATCTTTTCCCAATTTGTTGGTTGCCGTTTTGTCCAATTGACAGTGTCCTTTGCCTTACAGAAACTTTGTAATTTTATGAGGTCCCATTTGTCAATTCTTGATCTTAGAGCATAAGCTATTGGTGTTCTATTCAGGAAATTTTCCCCTGTGCTCATGTGCTCAATGCTCTTGCCCAGTTTTTTTTCTATTAGTTTCAGTGTGTCTGGTTTTATGTAGAGGTCCTTGATCCACTTGACAACCCCTCTGGAAATCAGTCTGGTGGTTCCTCAGAAAACTGGGCATGACACTTCTGGAGGACCTTGTATATACTACTCCTGGGCATATACCCAGAGGATTCTCTGGCATGCAATAAGGACACATGCTCCACTATGTTCATAGCAGCCTTATTTATAATAGCCAGAAGCTGACAAGAACCCAATGTCCTTCAATGGAGGAATGGATACAGAAAATGTGGTATATTTACACAATGGAATACTACTCAGCAATTCAAAACAATGAATTAATGAAATTCTTAGGCAAATGGTTGGAACTAGAAAATATCATCCTAAGTGAGGGAACCTAATCACAAAAGAATACACATGGAATGCAGTCACTGATAAGTGGATATTAGCCCAGAAGCTCTGAATATCCAAGACACAATTCACATATCAAATGATTCCTAAGAAGAAGAAAGGAGAGGGCCCTGGTCCTGGAAAGGCTCAGTGCAGCAATGTAGGGGATTGCCAGGACAGAGAGTGGGAGGGGGGGATTTATGGGGAGGGGGACTGGGAAAGGGGAAATCATGTGGAATGTAGACAAAGAATATAGAAAATAAAAAATAAAAGAAATAAAAAATAAAAGAGAGCCTAGACTTCCTTGTTAGCAAAGAGCCTGTTGCCCCAGCACCCACCTCTGTAAGGACGCATCAGAGCCAAGTAGAGACTCTCTTCTTGAAATCATTTAGAAGATGGAAAACCAAAGCCTTGTGGAATTGACCCTTAGGGAAAACTAGATCGTCAGATGAGGACAGTCCCACTCCAGCCTGACATGGACTCACATCCCCAACCACACCCCTACCCTCATTGTGTTAACCTTGCAAAGTGCTAGAAACTTCTAAGTTCCCCCAAACTCCCCAAAGAGAGCACCACTAGCCTCCCTGGGGCTTGAGGGCTAGGGTTCTATGGCAAGAGAAAATGACAGTCTTGTCAAGTGTCCTCTAAGAATATGCCTTCTGTGTCCATTTCTAAATCCCCAAGTAAATATTGGTTCATTGGCCTGCTGATGAAAATCACTGATGGAAGAAGGTCTGATGGTTGCCTAGAGAGCAGGGCTGCTGAAACAGCCGCAGGATCCTCAATGAGCCTCCTGGGGTCCTAAACTTAGCCCTTCCCTCAAGCCCTCTTCCCTTCTTCTTCCCCACTTTCCTACCACAATCTCCCCCACATCCAACCCTCCCTACTCTTTAGAAATTCACTCCCTCAAGAATACTCCTGGGCTGGGGGAAATAATCGTTAACTTAATAGGCTGCTGTAATTACATAAAGCACGGTGCTCATAATAAGAACATAGACTTTTAGCAAAGAAAACCGACTCCAAATTCTAGTTCCACTACTTAACTAGCTGAGTTATCCTGGGTCAGAGAGCCTCCGCATCATGGTTAGGGACTCTATTGTTGCAATAAAACACCATGACCAAAGCACCTTGAGGAGGAAAGGGTTTACACTTACAATTCCTAGCACTGTTCATCACTGAAGAAAGGACAGTAACTCAAACAGGGAAGGAAGCTGGGGAAAGGAGCTCATTGATGCCAGAGGCCCTGGTGGAGTGCTGCTAACTGACTCACTCCTCAGGGCTCGGTCAGCTTGCTCTCTTATAGAACCTAGGACTACCAAACCAGTGATGTACCACCCACAATGGGCTGCCCCCCCCCACTGATCACCAAGGAAGCAAATGCCTTACAGCTGGATCTTATAGAGGACTTTTTCTCCATTGTGATTCTCTCTTTCCAAATAGAAGGAAGTGAGACTCCCCTGGGAGCTAAGCCATTTCCCCAAAGCCTTTGTAGGATTTCTCTGAGAAAAAGAAAAAAATGGGAAAGAAACTGTGTGAACTTTCTCTGTGGGGAGAGAAGAGGCCAGTGCATAGAGGCGGGATCATGTTCACGGCATGCAGATATTGCTTGACATTTTTATAATACTTTAAATATTTCTCAAGAGAGAAGCCATGTCTTCTACTAACTTCATAAGTAACCTCCCCCAGTTCTGGGAACAATGTCATGCACATGGTAGATACTTAATATTTTTACTTGACTTGGACAACTTGTTTGATAAAAAGAAGATACCGGCTTAGAAGATATTTTAGAAGATAAAAATGTATGATGGCTTGCAACTGTATCTGAGGCAGGAGTGTCACTGCAAGTTCAAGGCCAGCCTCAGTTACTAAGTGAGATCCAGGTCAGTCTAAACTGAAATGCAGACTTAGACCTTGGAGAGAGGGAGAGATTGAGAAAGAGAGGGAGAGGGAAGAAAGGGAGGAAGGGAAGAAGAAGAAGAGGAGTAGAAGGAAGAGGTGGAAGAGGAGGAGGAAGGGGAAGAAGAAGAAAAGGAGAAGAAGAAGAAGAAGAAGAAGAAGAAGAAGAAGAAGAAGAAGAAGAAGAAGAAGAAGAAGAAGAAGAAATGAAGAAGAAGAAGAAGAAGAAGAAGAAGAAGAAGAAGAAGAAGAAGAAGAAGAAGAAGAAGAAAAAGAAGAAGAAACGGAAGAAATGAAGAAGAAGAAATAGAAGAAATGAAGAAGAAGAAAAAGAAGAAGAAACAGAAGAGATGAAGAAGAAGAAGAAACGGAAGAAGAAACGAAGAAGAAGATGATGATGATGAAGAAGAAGAAGATGATGATGATAAAGAGGAGGAGGAGGAAGAGGAGGAGGAGGAGGAAAAGGAGGAGGAGGAAGAGAGGAAGAAGAGGAGGAGGAGGAGGAGGAAAGGGTAGCCATTATTGTGCATTGTTTTGTATGAATGTAAACCAGCATAACTCTCTAGAAAACTATATGGAGGTTCCTCTAAGAATTAATAACAGAACAAACACATGACCTGGCAAGTATAAATCCAACGGAAAGGAAATTGGTATGTCAAAGAAACACCTGAGCTCCAATGTTTACTGCAGTGCTGTTCACAATAATCAAGAAATAGGAACAACCAACACACACATCAAGAGATGCATGGATAAAGAAAATGTGCTACAGATATACAATAGAATACTACTCAACCATAAAAAAGAAAAAATGTTGTCACTTGAAATGACCTAGATGGAACTGGATAGAGATCATGATGTTAAGTAAAACAGAGTGTCATATGGTCTCACTTAGACGTGGAATCTAAGGCAAATCTGAGGCAAAGGATTTACCTCACTGAAGTTGGCTTCGGAGAGTGGATGGGGAATGTTCAAGCAATTGGAAAATACAGAGGAGCTAGACACCTTGGGGTGCTATTACACAGCATGTCACTTTTTTGGTTTTTTGTTTGTTTTTTGTTTTTCCTGTGTGTGTGTGTGTGTGTGTGTGTGTGTGTGTGTGTGTGTGTGTGTGTGTGTGTTTAGAAACAGGGTCTCATGTAGCCAAGGCTGGCCTTGACCTGATCCTTATGTCTTCATCTCCCAGGCATGGAGATTACAAGTGTGGACTACCATGCCAGGCTTTCTAGTAGGCTGCTATAGACGACAGCAGTGCACTGTGCATTTCAAACAGCTGACAGAAAATATTTTCCTGGTTTGGGCATAAAGAAATAATGAGTACCTTTGGTTCAAACTTTCAATCATACTATTACAACACACATATACTATCTGTGTGTTAGCAATCCTGTTATCTTATTAAAATATCTTTGTTCTATGTCAGTGAATTTTTTTAAATAATAAATTAATAACACCAGGAGCATCCACTTCTCCAGCAGCCCGACAGAACTAATAGACAACACACAGAGCAGAGAAGAGCTAGTGGTGCGAGAATCCAGCCGTGTAGTCAGAAGTCTGTTGAAGTTCACACGCCACAGTGTAAGCCACTATCTTGAAGCCTTTAATAACTATTAGCAAGGGGTTGAGATGTTCAAATGGCACTTGTGGTCATAGCCATATCTCCAAAGAGCCACTAACAATTTATTTTCACACTGCGCTAACTTTCAGGAGTTATCTGGTGATAGAGTTGCAAATGTCTGCATACAAAGATTTTTTAAAAATCTGGCCAAGACCAAAGTTCCTTGTCAAGCTGATGATTTGCCTGCACGGAGCAGCCAAACCCTAGTCCTATTAATGGGTCTGGAACTGTCCTTGATCTTCAACTGTGGGCCATGAGAATGTCCTAGTCCCTGCGGGTACCTTTTTATACACAGAGTCTTTGAGATAAAAAACTTAAACAACCTGCCCACAAAAGGAATGTAGGGGAAAGGTGAATACAACCTTGCTCATTCCTTTCTTCTCAGAGTAAGTAGTGTCTAAGAGGCAGGAGTTGGTGCAGAAGCCATGGAGGGGCTGCTTCCTGGCTTCCTCAGCATGCTTTCGTATAGGACTCAGAGCCATAACCCACAAGGGGCTAAGTCCTACATCAATCACTAACAAAGAAACTGTCCCACAGGCTTACCTACAGTAGATGTTATGGAGGCGTTTTCTTAACTGAGGCTCCCTCCTCTCTGTGACAGTGTCCTTGGAGGCAAACCTCAGTATCATGAGGGAGATCAGTGAGGAATATGAGCAGAACCCTAGAGCTAGGTCAGCGAGAAGGCTACAATTGACCTCACGAAAGCAGATTTGCCTCATGCTTGGCCCTACCTGGGAGCAAGAACCAGGAAAAGTCACTGGTGGGTTTTTAAGAGAATCGCAACTACCCTAGGAAGCATCTGCCTGCTGAAAGACTGCACTGGGCCACATCTGCATTCGTTGCCTTCAGTCAGGCCCAAGGCCCACACATCCACAGGGAAGGAGTCAACAACAGAGAGGCTCCCAGATCCATCTCTGCTGGGCGCTTCCTCCAGTTCAGACCTAGTGCCTTCTACCTGCCTGGGAAGCTCTGCCTGCCCTGGCCAGGGGAATCATGTGGACCCTGCCTCCTTCTTGGGCTCTGGAGATTACAGGTTAAAGGGGATTTAGCACAAAGGCTGTCTCATTAATTCCTCAGGAGTCCCTGAAGAAGCCGGCTTGGGGAAAGAGATGCAGTGAATGGAGGGTTCATAGAGTTGAACATCTGGTTCTGAATTTAGTATCTTCCTCAAACCTAGTACAAAGAGAGTCTTGGGGGAGCAGGACTGGAGAGATCGATCTGTGGTTAAGAGTACCATCTGCTCTTCCAGAGGTCCGGAGTTCAATTCTCAGCAACCACACCGTGGTTCACAACTATCTATACTGGGATTTGATGCCCTCTTCTGGCATGCGGCTGTACATACAGACAGAGTACTCAAATAAATAAGTTTTTTTTTTTAATTTAAAAGGAGAGAGAGAGAGAGAGAGAGAGAGAGAGAGAGAGAGAGAGAGAACTGACTGTTTGACTTGTCTGAGTGCCTATGTCTCCATCTGTAATTCAGGGATCATGGCACCATTCCCAGGATTAGGTGGCTTAATAAACACAGTGCCCTTCACATCATGTCCAACCACAGAAGCAGGAGCTCAGAAGATACTAGCCCCTTCCATGCCCATGGTTATGTTATGGTGGAAAAGAAATAAGGCATGCTCATGCTTCATGGGACACAAATTTAGTTTGGCTTCTGACAATAATGTGAGGTTCTTCCTAAAAGCACCTTGGTCCTGGGAACACGGAGGTCGTGTGAATGGAGGAAACTTGATAGAGGGACGTGTTCAAGTGCCCCACCCCTGAGCAGTGGGAGGATCCCCCACAGCCACGGCCAGCCTCTATCATTCTCAGCCCTATCTCTCATCACCTCTGAACTGAGTAAGGAGGTGGCTTTTCCACGGCACTATCCAAATTAAACACGTGATGGCTGCACGTGGCAAGACCTACAAAGGCCTTGGAGATGAGCTGATCCAACCCCCTTTTAAAATGCAGAATGTGGCGTCTGGGTAAGCAAGCAGCGCCAATCAGAAGGTCCACGAAGGCCGCAGAACTCAAAGCCATACGTCCTGACACTTGGCCTTGGTGGCATTTCGTCCTAGCATGATGTTATAACTTGAGTTTGTTTTGCATTCTTTAATTCTTTAATATTTCTATACAATTGTGTCTTTAAAACATACCATGGTTCTATCTTTCCCGTTGCTACCATTGTTTATTTGTTTGTGTGAGACATGGTCTGTATAGCCTAAACCAGCCTTGAACACACAATTCCCCCACCTCTGTGCCTTCCATGCTGAGATGACAGGCAGGTACCACCCCCCCACACACACACACACACATCCAGCGACATCTCTTTTTAATAATCTCAAGATCAGAAGGCAAATGCAGACGGCATGAAGGATGCCCACCCACTATGGCATTGGGCCTGGGCGTGCTTCACGCAGTTTTCCTTTTAAACTTCTGCTCTTATTTGCTGAAGCTATCCCAAGTCAGCTTCTCTTACAAAAAAAAAAAAAATGAAAGTATGCCATTTATGGGCGTGAAATTGAAACGAGGGTCATCGTGTTGAGTGGAATAAGCTAGCCTCAGAGAAACCAACGTTGTGTGTGTTCTCTCATATTCAGAATCTAGAATCTTTTCAAGACATGGGTGCAGCTGTCCTATTTAGAGTAGGGAGTGAGAGATGATTGTGATCACAGCACATTAAGTACATGTGTGAAAATGTCATGATGGAATCCACTATTTTTACCAATAATATAACCTAATGGTTTTCAAGAAAGGAAAACAAGATTAATAAACTTAAATGTATAGTGATAGAGACTCTGGGTAATTCTCACTGACTAGATGACAATTGGGGGGCACTGCAAAGTGACAGGGGTTTCAGAAAGCCTTCTGTGAAGAGATTCCTCCAAGGAGCAACAGGGTCCCCTGCCCTCCTGCGGATAAGGGATCCACTTTCCCTAAGCCCAGATGTTCTTGAAAATATGGGCCAGTGCTCCTTGGAGTCAAGCAAACACTGTAGACAGGCAGTGAGTGTAAGACAGACCTTGATGCTTGGTGTATTCTCTCTGTGTCTCTATTTCTCTGTCTCTCTTTGTGTGTGTCTCTCTCTCATTCTGCCTTTTTGTTTCTATTTCTTAAGTATCTCTGTCTCTTTCTCTGTCTCACCATGTTCTTTTTTAGTCTTTCCATCTCTCCTGCCTCTTCTATATAGCTCTCTGTTCTTCCCTGTCTTCCTTTCTGTCTCACTGCCTTTCTTTGTCTCTGTATCCATGATCCATCTCTCTGAATCTCTTTGTGCTTCTCTCTGTGTCTCTGTCCCTTGTCTCTATCTCTATTCTCTTTCTCTCTCACTCTCTCTCACCCTCTCTCTCTCATACACACACACACACACACACAAATACTTTATAGTGTTTCCCTCACACACACACACTTAAACATTTTATAGTGTTTCCCTTTGTTTGAAAGTCCAGTCGCCTCCCACAGCACAGCCCACTGGCTCTTTTGGTCTACCTCCACAGCTATGTTCCTCACTGTTAATACTTCAGCAACAACTAAACTATGTGCAGTTCCCCAAACCCATCACTGTGATAAATATCTCTGTGTTTTTGTCCCTGATACCCCACCACTGCCACCACCGCCACCACCAAGAACTCTTCTACTACCAATAACCTAAGGACCTCTAGGCATCTCTCCATGATCCTCTTGGGCATCAGCTCTGCTGACTTCCCTCTCTCCTCGCTTCCTCAGAATACTCTATCACCCCTGAAGATTCTGCTCAAATACCCTCCTCTGTGTGGACCGTGTTTGTCTTGCTCTGGTGTTTATGTCTTCCTCTATTACAGCCTCTAGGGCCAAGTTTTCCAAATGATGGTTCAGGCACAGTACTCTGTGAGCATAAGTATACTTAGAGAAAGACAATGAGATAATGTGTTCCCAAATGGTACTAGCCTTACAAAATCCAAGACCTAGGGTCATTATAATTAGAGCTTTGGCAATAGTCTATCCCAGCATCCATCATGACTCTCCTCCATCCATGACCTGTAATATAACATTGGCCTTTCTGTGCCCAGAACCTATCACACGATCCAGGATATTTGACAAACAGAAAGGACTGGTTACTCAAATGGTTGCTTTATGTCTTGCCTCTATGTTTTGTCATTATCGCTACTGGGTGCAGGTAGTACTGCTGATCACGCTTGAATGTGTTTAGAAAGTAGGTGGAGAAATGGAAAGGGGAGGAAGGAAAGAAGGGAGGGGAGGAAGGAGGAGGGAAATACATCCAACAGTGGCCCTGTAAAATCACACCTCCTAGTCATTCTCGTTGGCTTGGCCTGTGTGAGTACACTCTAAAATGTTTGCACAACAACAATGAGATTGTCTAATGACGCCATTTCTCAGGACATATTCCCATTGTTAAGCAATGTATGACTGTATTCTAAGAAGGCCATAATGCCTGCCTGGATGCACATACGTCACACGATTGTCAAACCATTGTGATAAAGTACTGCATGCGAATGAGACACTACAGACAATGCCAAGAGTGTGCCATGCAGTGGCCGCCACTCCTTGGTCAAGGTACAGAGTCTCAGTGATCAGAATGCAGAGGCTAAAAGGAATGTGACACGTACCCAGCGACAGCTGGACCGCCTCTGCGTAAATGTCAGAAAAACCAAAGGCCTCTCTGACATTGGCATCCCCACTTGTGTTATCCCCAGACCCCCATTGAAAGTTTGAAAAGAAGGTTCTGGAAGAGCTCCTGCTTGTGTTCCTTTTAATTAAGCACATATAGAAAAGAGGCAGCCCTGGGTTTTGTCTGTCGTACTTTTGTTCCTGGGTCTGTTTGTACTTATTCAGAAATTATATAATTAAAAAAATATTAAGTAAATGTGCACATCGGACTGTCAAAGCTGCCCGGGCAGACTCCACTCGGGAAGTGCAGCGACAGCCCCTTTATTTCTCTCTTACTTGTTTTTAAGCACAAAATATGTCACACCTGGAAGTAATTAGCATAATTTTACTAATTTATAGCTAATTACACAATTACTTTCCTATGAAAGGTTCTGGAAAGGCACTTGAAGTAAGTTTCACCAAATCTAGCGGCACAAAATTGCTTGAAAACATTCTGCTGGCTTCAAACATTTCACGGGGTTGGGGGGGGGTAGGGAGGAGGTGCGTAGGGGGTGGGAGGGCATCGGATGCCCAATAAAGTAATTCCTTCCCATTTCAGAGTGTTCAAATATGACAGGGATAGAATTTCTCTGGGAACTTACAAAGCAGAATGCCTCAATGTCCTGCTATCCCAGCCAATTAGAGGCTGCACTGGGAAGAGCTGCGGAGAAAAGTAGCATGAACACAGAGTCAGGACAGCTCCCAATAGCCACATCGTTTTGACTGTACTGCCTGAGAGATTGTGACATCCTGCATGTGTCTAGCTCTGCTATGGAGAAAGATTTGGGATGGTGACAGTAGAGACAATGGGGCCAAATAGCCCTCCAAGGGCTCAGCATCCTATAAACTACTTACTTATTTAAGTGTGTGTGTGTGTGTGTGTGTGTGTGTGTGTGTGTGTGTGTGCCTGAGCATATGAAAGTGTATCATGTGTGTGCCGGAACCCACAGGGGTTAGGCATAGAATCTCCTGGAATCAGAGTTACAAACGGTGGTGAATGTGGAAACTGGAAATCAAATCCAGGTTTTCTACAAGACCAGTATCTACTCCTAATGGCTGAGCCATGTCTCCAGCCATGTGAACTGCATTCTTTTGAGGTTATAATATAATTACAACATTTCTCCCTCCCCTCTTTCCTTATAAGCCCTATAACCCTTCCTACATCCCCTCCATACTCTCCTTCAAATCCACAGTCTCTTTTTTTTCACGAATTATTGCATGCATATTTGTATATGATATATGTGCATATGTATATAATATACTCCTAAATAGAATCTGGTGAACTTCTTTACCAACAGACACAAAAATTGCTCCCAATTGGATATATTCAGCTAAATTTTTAAACTGTTAACCATTATTGGGAGGTCAGAAAACAACTTTGTGAGTCAGCTCTCTCCTTCCACCTTAGTTAGGGTCTTAGTTAGGGTTTTACTGCTGTAAACAGACACCATGATCAAGACAACTCTGATAAGGACAACATTTAATTGGGGCTGCTTCCAGGTTCAGAGGTTCACCAGATCCTTCATTATCATCAAGGCGGGAGCATGGCAACATCAAGGCGGGCACAGGCCAGGAGGAACTGAGAGCTCTACATCTTCATCTGAAGGCTACTAGGTGAATACTATATTCCAGGCAGGTAGGATGAGGGTCTTAAAGCCCAGACCCACAGTGACACACCTACTCCAACAAGGCCACACCTACTCCAACAAGGCCACACCTATTCCAACAAGGCCACACCTACTCCAACAAGGCCACACCTACTCCAAAAAGGCCACACCTTCTAATAGTGCCACTCCCTGGGCCGAGCATGTTCAGACCACCACATTGTGGAACTCAGGCTTTCATCATTGAGAACCAAATGCATTAGCCCACTGAGCCATCTCCCCATGCCTGAACTAACATTTTAAAGGCCTGTCTCAGTACCTTGTCCCCAACAGGAAATTTTACTAAAGAAATAGTTCACAGTGTCCCTAGTCATATCCCAAGCACAGGAGGGGGAAATGTCAATCAACCTACAATTATTTATTGAACACTCACTTAGGCAAATGAAAATAAGACCCAGCTGCAATCCCTGACATCCAGTTAGATAGCATGGGCTACAGGTGTCCCTGAGATAGAAAGAGGGGACAGAAGAGATGAGGGAAAATGATGGAGTCCTGCCCCCATATGGCCTGTGGGGGAAGGGGACTGTCTTGTTTACTTTTCTATTGCTGTGAAGAGACTCCAGGACAAAGACATATTATAAAAGAAAGCATTTAAATGGGGGCTTGCCATTTTGCCGAAAGCAATATACAGATTCAACGCAATACCCATCAAAATCCCAACTCAATTCTTCACAGAGTTAGAAAGAGCAATCCTCAAATTCATCTGGAATAACAAAAAACCCAGGATAGCTAAAACTATTCTCAACAATAAAAGAAATTCTGGGGGTATCAATATCCCTGACCTCAAGCAATACTACAGAGCAATAGTGTTAAAAACTGCATGGTATTGGTACAGTGACAGGCAGGCAGATCAATGGAACAGGATTGAAGATCCAGAAATGAACCCACACACCTATGGCCACTTGATCCTCGACAAAGGGGCTGAAAACATCCAATGGAAAAAAGATAGCCTTTTCAACAAATGGTGCTGGTTCAACTGGAGGTCAGCATGCAGAAGAATTCGAATTGATCCATCCTTGTCTCCTTGTACTAAGCTCAACTCCAAATGGATCAAGGACCTCCGCATAAAACCAGACACTCTGAAGCTAATAGAAAAGAAACTGGGGAAGACCCTTGAGGACATCGGTACAGGGGGAAAGTTCCTGAACAGAACACCAATAGCGTATGTTCTAAGATCAAGAATTGACAAATGTGACCTCATAAAATTACAAAGTTTCTGTAAGGCAAAGGACACCATCAAAAGAGCAAATCGACAACCAACAAATTGGGAAAAGATCTTCACCAACCCTACAACAGATAGAGGGCTAATATCCAAGATATATAAAGAACTCAAGAAGTTACACTCTAGAAAACCAAATAACCCTATTAAAAAATGGAGTATAGAGTTAAACAAAGAATTTTCACCTGAAGAAATTCAGATGGCGGAGAAGCATCTTAAAAAATGCTCAACTTCGTTAGTCATTAGGTAAATGCAAATCAAAACAACCCTGAGATTTCACCTTACACCAGTCAGAATGGCTAAGATTAAAAATTCAGGAGACAGCAGATGTTGTCGAGGATGTGGAGAAAGAGGAACACTCCTCCACTGCTGGTGGGGTTGCAAATTGGTACAACCACTCTGGAAATCAGTCTGGCAGTTCCTCAGAAAACTGGGCACCTCACTTCCAGAAGATCCTGCTATACCACTCCTGGGCATATACCCAGAAGATTCCCCAGCATGTAATAAGGATACATGTTCCACTATGTTCACAGCAGCCCTATTTATAATTGCCAGAAGCTGGAAAGAACCCAGGTATCCCTCAACAGAAGAGTGGATGCAAAAAAATGTGGTATATCTACACAATGGAGTACTATTCAGCCATTAGAAATAGTGAATTCATGAAATTCTTAGGCAAATGGATAGAGCTGGAGAACATCATACTAAGTGAGGTAACCCAGACTCAAAAGATGAATCATGGTATGAACTCACTAATAAGTGGATATTAACCTAGAAAACTGGAATACCCAAAATATAATCCACACATCAAATAAGGTACAAGAAGAAAAGAGGAGTGGCCCCTGGTTCTGGAAAGACTCAGTGAAGCAGTATAGGGCAAAACCAGAACAGGGAAGTAAGAAGGGTTGGGTGGAAAAACAGGGGGAGGGAAGGGGGCTGATGGGACTTTTGGGGAGTGGGGGTCTAGAAAAGGGGAAATCATTTGAAATGTAAATAAAAACTATATCGAATTAAAAAAAAAGAAAAAAACAAAAAAAAGAAAAAAAAAGAGGCTTATTTTCCCCTGTGCCATTATGATTTTGTCTTTTTCCTCTTCTGTGTAGAGTATTCCTTTAAATGTGATCTTCCTTTAAATGCTGACTTCATAGTAATGAAAGACCTTTGTTTTTGTATCAAAATATAAGTATTTAACAACAAAAAAATAAATAAATAAATGGGGACTTGCTAGCTTGCTGTTTCAGAAGGTGACTCTATTAACCCTCAGGGCAGGAAGCATTAGAGGCGGGGCAGGTAAGCACAGTGCTGGAGCTGAGGCTGAAGGTTTGATGTAATAATCCCAAAGATAGAAGAAGGTAGACAGTAGGAGCAGGAGCCCATTGTAAGCTTTTGAAACCTCATCGCCCACCCCCAGTGACATGCCTTCTTCAACAATGTCATACCTCCTAATCCTTCCCAAAACTAAGAACCAAGCACTCAAAGATATGAACCTGTGGTAGTCATTCCCATTAAAGACACCACAGAAGCCACACAGTTTTAGTGCAAATGGTAATGTTCTGTCAGAAATGTGGATCATGTGGGAGGAAGAAAAGATGATGATGATGATGATGATGATGATGATGATGAAAACGGGGAGCTGAGGAGAAAGAGCTCCTGATCATCATCTGAACCCTGGAGAGGCTTCCTAGAATCCTGGATTCTGACCTGTGTCTGCCTGGCCAATTTTGCTAATCACCATTAGAAGGGAAGGAAACAAGGCCACTAGAATTAGTTGGGACAACAGAAAAGCATGAAGTTGTAGTATGTATCCATCTAAAGACAACAGGACCCCAGCAAGGAACCCCAGTTGGTTCTAAGGAGCTAAAATTATGATGTTGCCATGTCTTGTGGCCTTCTCAAAACCCACAAAGACAATAGCACGCGTAGCTTCATTATATACCTGTGGTATTACTATTTCAGTGTAAGCAAAACCTTTCTGCACAGAACTCCAGCAGCGTAGGAGCCAACCTCAAGAATCAATAAATGGTATCACATAAAATTAAAAGACCACTGCACAGAAACAGAAGCTATCATCAGGGCACACAGCCCTGCAGAACAGGAGAAAATCATTACCAGCTACAGACTGTGAGGTAGTGCCCAGAATTCACTGGGAACCGCAGAAATTAAATGCCAAGGAAGTAAAACTGCCAGTCAACAAGTGATGAAAGAAACAAGCAGTTTTCCAAAGAAGCGTAAAGGGCCAGTAACTAACCACCTTAGAACATGGTGGTCAGCATCTCCAGCTGTGAGGAACATGCGAATTACAACCACTCTGAGATAACCCCTCATCCAAGTCAGAATGTCCACCATCAAGAAAATGCGGAGCAAATGTTGGGGAGGATGTGGAAAAAGAGGAAATCCTATTCACTGCCCATAGGGGTGCAAATGAGTAACGCTATTATGGAAATCAAAACAGAGGTTCCTCAAAAACATACAAGTAAAACTACCATGGGACAAGCCATCCTTTTCCTGGATGCACACACCGAGGGCCCCATGCCCTAGCATAGTGATTTTTGTACATCCATGTTTATTGCTGTTTTGTTTGCTATCACAAATGAAGAGTTAAAGGAATATCTATAAGCCAGACACAATGGCACATGCCTTTAATCCCAGCACTCAGGAGGCAGAGGCAGGTGAGTCTTTTGAGTTCAAGACCAGCCTGGTCTATAGACCAAGTCTCAAGATAGCTAGAGAAACCCTGTCTCCAGAAACAGTATATATGTATACATAAATACGTATACACTTATACACATATACATGTATGCATGTACATGTACATATATACACATGTATACACACATACACATACATGTACACATGTACACATGTACACGCACATACACATACACACATACACATACACACATACACACATACACATACATACATACACACATACACATACACACATACACACATACACATACACACATACACATATATACATATATACATATATACATATAATTGAATATTACTCAGCAATAAAGAAAACGATATCATGAAATTTGCAGGAAAAAGGATGGACCTAAAAGAACACAATACTAAGCAAGGTGGCCATATGTTCTCCCTCATACCCTAGCCTATAAAATGTATAATAGGCTATATACATACGTAATAGATGATATATGCATGCACACATGTATGTACATGACATATATACAGGTGTAAGGTCTTCTAACATTTAGGAAGAAGACCAAGAAAGAGGGATGTTGATAAGGGGGGATGGAACGCCGGCAAAGGGGACATGAGCCACGACAGACAATATGAAGCTCTTTTTTCTGTCATAGATTTTATTATAGATACGTGGATTCAACTTTTTGGGTATCGATAAAGAAAGAATTATTTCGCTTCCCTGTAAGAACCCAATCCTTGTTCTTTCTCTGACAGAACTGGTCCAAGCTGGGCTTCCTCTGCCATCCGTAGGCCGTCAGTGCACTAAAACACAGACAGGAGCAACTGGGGCACATCAGCCAGTCACACTGACCCACTTAGGAGAAGCAGGTTTTGCTTTGTGTGTTTGGGGAAGCCAGTTTTGCAACCTGAGACATTCCGGTGTTTAGCTCTACATTAAATCATTCTATTATATACTACTGTAGTTCTATTGTATATATAAAATAAAGTATGGTCTTCAAGTTTTAAACATTTTTTTAAGTTTTCTGTGTAGAGGTGATCAAGAAAAACTACCTAAAAAGTCACCTGCTTGAAATGATGTGCATGCATGGGTGCATGGGTGTGAATGGGTGCATGGGTGCAAGGGTGCATGGGTGAATGGGTGCATGGGTACAAGGGTGCATGGGTGCGTGGGTGCATGGGTGCATAGGTGCGTGGGTGCGTGGGTGCATGGGTACATGGGTGCGTGTGTGCCTAGGTGCATGGGTGTATGGGTACAAGGGTGCATGGGTGCATGGGTACGTGGGTGAGTGTGTGCCTGGGTGCCTGGGTGCATGGATGCATGGGTACAAGAGTGCATGGGTGTAAGGGTGCATGGGTGCATGGGTGCATGGGTGCATGTGTGTAATGAGCAATAGGGCAGGAAAGAGCACTGCTCTAGGAAATCTCGCCCCATTCCTAGAAGAGAGTAAACCTATGCTTCCAACCAGTTCTATCAGCTTCCTCTTTTCAGGGTGAAGCCCTCCTTCCCCCTAGCTGCCTCAGCACCTAAACTCTCCAGGCTGGCTCCAAGGAGTACCTAAATTAAAATGTACATCAGTCTTGCCTCCACTCGACCCTCAAGTGTGACTTGCCCACGAAGAGAGACCAGGCAATACCTTTTTGCCCTACTGTCTCCCAGCCCAGCACATAGCAACAACAGACACAAAAGAGCCACCCTAAAAGACAATTGAGTTACTCTGAGACCCTGGGGTCTGGCTTCAAATGTCCCTGTGTAGGTGGGAGAGAGACACCTGGGAGGGGTCCAGTTTCTGCCAGGCTCAACCTCAAGGCTTCTGAGATATTTTGTCGAAAGAAAAAACTATCTCTTGCCTCCCCTGGGAGAGGAATGTTAATAGCTTACACTTGGTTTATTTCTTTGCACATTTTCACATTACTTCCACTGCTACCATTAGTGACCTTTACAGAAACTCAGAGAGACAGGTAGAGGAAGCCACCAGTGGCCGATCCGCACAGACGTCCCCATTCAGCCAACAGGCGAGTACAGCACACATGCTGTGCATGACATAAAGGCCCAAGGAGGGAGGCGCCCTGCCCTCACCTTCCTCAGTCACCAGAAGAAGAAATAAACATCAAGGCAGCTAGCTTCCTAATGAGGGCTAACAGTTTGAAAAAGAGGTAGTTTCTCTCCTGAGAGGGAAACACCTTAGTCTATGAGCTCTGGTCACTCCTCTCCAGGGCTACCAGGTGCAGAATGAGCATGATCTGGTCACAGGGAGGACTGGGGATGGAGATTGAAGCCTACAGAGGCTGAATGACCTGGCCTCAAACCTCAACCCTCCTATTTACAAGGCAGAGAGATCAGAGTGTATGGAAGGATATGGTAAGGTTACATACACACACATGTACATGTGACTACATACATGGGTGTATACACACACGCACGCACACACACACACACACACACACACACACACACACACACACCATAGTCTGGAAACTCAGAGGCAGGCAGGCAGAACTCAGAGCCAGAGTACCTTAAAGACAAAGAAGAGAGCTGGGCGGGCCAGCTCAGTACTTATGATGGGTAGCTGTGATGGGTTTGGAAGGAGGCAGGGTCGAGAGGCAACTCTGAAGATGTACCCAGTCCCTCCCGGGATGGCACCCCTGATGTGCCCACCTCTGTGAACCATGCTTGTTATTTTGTGAAATGTGATGAGACTACCTTAAGATCTCAGAGTCAGCGGGTAGCTTCATCAGAAGCAATCAAGGAAGCTTTGGACACAGATCTCAAGACGGTTTGGACACAAGGAGCATGTACAATCCTGGAATAGCCTTCAAACGCCCATGTGCAGGCCCTGTCTTCTTCCTGCCACAGAAATCTCAATATCTACCTCATGCTCTAAATGCCTCTGACCTAGAAAGTCCTCTTGACCCTCAGTGAAAACAAATCCCTTCAACTCCACATGACTATGACTGCACAGCATCCTCTCCTCACACTGCTCTGAAGACAGTCGGGGGATTGGACTTGTATCACCTACCACTCACGAGCAACAAGCTGTGTGTTCACGGCACACTTCCTCAAGGCATCTGAGCATCCAGCACACTGTACGTACATTTGTCTCCTCCCTACTGTCTTAGTCAGGTGTTCTAGTACTGCACAAACATCATGACCAAGAAGTAAGTTGGGGAGGAAAGGGTTTATTGAGCTTACACTTCCACACAGCTGTTTATCACCAAAGGAAGTCAGGACTGGAACTCAAGCAGGTCAGGAAGCAGGAGCTAATGCAGAGGCCATGGAGGAATGTTTCTTACTGGCTTGCCTCCCCTGACATGCTCAGCTTGCTTTCTTATAGAACCCAAGACTACCAGCCCAGGGATGGCACCACCCACAAGGGGCCCTCTCCCCTTGATCACTAATTGAGAAAATGCCCTAGAGCTGAATCTCCTGATCCCAGAGACATGTCCCTAAAACTGTGACATTTCTCCAGAAAACCAGTTGGCTAAAGGGTCTTTCCTGGAAAAGCTTGATGAAAGAGACTTTTGGTGACCTCAATTTCACCAGGATACTGTCCCCAATGGGAAACATTCGTTCCTGACCCCACCTGGCTTTCTTCATACAGGTGCATATAGAAATGCATACTGGGTTTGAAATCATGAAGCTTGACCTTGCACCTAAACTGTGACACCTAGGGAAAGACCCTGTCCCTCCAGACCTTTGTCCTCTCTCTGACAGAATGACAGTGGTCATGACTGTTGGGGATTCTAGCTTCGGAATCCCATGATTGTGGGTCACGGAAGATGGTGTTTCCCTCTGATGCAAGCTTAGAAGTAGTTGTCAGGGAGGTGAGAGGGGGAAAACAAAACAACATGAGCAGACATGGAAGTCTGCAGAACCAGATGGACAGAGACAGCTCGAAATAGGGGAAGCTACCTAGCCGGAGACAGAAAGAACAGTCTGGCAGTGTGGAGAGAAAATGAAAGCCCCTGTTGTAAGCAGGCTTGTGCCAGCATTGCTGGAAACAAATAGTGACAGATTGCTAACATGTTACAGTGAAAATTACCAACATGAGGAGGCTTTTGCACCGTAGCCGGCACCTCTTGTTATCCCATTAACAAAACTGAAGAGACCAAATTGCTAATAGGAGAGAACGTTCACGCTGCATTATATCACACCTCTCCTGCCCAGAGAACACAATCCAAGGAGCAGCCAGAGAGCACCTAGAAATGCCCCCCAAGGACTAGTTTCCCTTGGAATTAGGGAAAGCCCTAGCCTGCCCCCACCCTCTTGTGCCACATCAAGAACACCTGCCCATACCACCAGCACCAGCACTGCAACCACCCAGGGCTCTGTTCACACTGCTCAGCTGACAGGGGGGAAGAACTGTCAGTCACTCCACAGGACAGGAGCCAGCAACCTCTGCACAGAACACAAGGTGCGCTGATGGCGTGGGGGTGGGGGAGGCAGCGCAGGGAGGGGTGCGTGAGTGAGCCTACTGGACCATGGTGCTTCTGAATGGATGGAGCGCTGGATTCCAGGTTTCCCCATCTGTTCCTAGAACAACTAGTGCGGGAGAGTGCATGGTGTCTTACGTTTTTTATCACCCTACCTGGCCCCTGCCCACTAAAGCTTGGCCAGAGAAAGCGTCCATCCTCATTCTGTCAACCTGAGTCCAAGCCGTCATATGTGCCCAGGGAGGAGGTATCAGGAACAGGACACATCTGGCCCAGGCATTGCAGGAAGATCTTTCTTCCTTGGGTTGTGGATGGATTTCCTGTTCAATCAGCCAAGGCCCAGAGAGCAACATTAGGAGCTTTTTCTCCTCACTAGGGAGAACCCTGGCTTGCCCAAAGCCCTTAATGTTTGTTCCAAGTTTTCCCCCTGGGGTAATCACTGCCTACCCCAAGCCCCCTTGCTACCATCCCAGAAAGTGGGGCCAGCTGTGGGCTGTGTGCCCTGCGAGTCACTCAGAAAAGCAATTGGCCAAAGATTGTACTGAGTAATTGAATGGTAAGGGCTTTTGTAGACCAAGCAGGGACTTGTCTTTGTCGGGGTAAAAAAAAAAAAAAAAAAAAAAAAAAGAGGAAAGGAAAAAAAAATTCTTTACAAAGTACCCAAGTGCTGGGTGTCAGACAGGACAAGTTTTTTAATCATGTTAAAATGATTTATTTAAACGTCAAGCCATGTCACCTCACTTCCTTTCATTTTTCAAACTGTTTGTGTTTTTTCTGGATGATAAATTTATCTTCAGACAGCCTCAATATGACTAATTAACTTTGAAATATAAGAACCAGATGTGTGAGTTGGAGAGCTTTCTGAACTAATGCCAGACGGGCTGGTGGGGTTTTTTTTTTTCCTTCTTCTTCTTCTTCTTCTTCCCCGCCTGCCCCCCTTCTCCTGTCCCCACTCTTCCACGCTGGCCAGCAGAGATGACGAGGCAGAGATACACAGCAGAAATAGGAGCTCAAGCCTCCAGCTAACAGAGGGTGCCCTCCGCTTTCCTGTCTCCTGCTTGGCCTCCTAAAACCAATTGCCTGTAGTGAAAGTGACCTGACTTGTCAGGCAGGGCAGGCAGGGCAGGCAGGGCAGGCAGAGCTGTCTTTGGAGGAGGGGGGTTTAGAAAATTCCCCTACTGTAACCATTGACCCAGTGTAGATCAGAACACCGACAGAATGTATCAGCCACACAAAAGCTAGTGGCCCTGCGCTGTGGCGCACACCAAAGTCTTTTAAAGAAAATCATCCCCTTGTTCCTGAGATGTTTGCTCCTGCCGGTAAGGAATTGGTGCCAGGACAGGAGAGGGAAGAGTGGATCTGGGAGGGGACACGTGGGTGAGCCTTTCGGGACTGCATGCTGGAGCAAAGGCTACTGGGATTTGGAACCCACAGCGTTGTTTGCTTGTGTGTGTGTGTGTGTGTGTGTGTGTGTGTGTGTTGTGTGTATGCACGCATGTCCATGTATCTGTGTCTTTGCATATGCCACTAACCCATTTTTGGGCCCTCTATCTTAGTGATAGAGGCCAGAGTGAACAGTATAAGCCCTGTACTTTGGTTTCCCCTACATAACTACTCCACCAGACCCACTAGATCTCTCCACCTACAGAAGTAGGCTGAGGTTATGTGAGCTCATCGGCAAGAAAGCGCTTGAAGTCTCTGAGAGGCTGACACACACCAAAGGGATTATTAGGGTGATTCCCACAATTACTCCATCATCAGGACCATAATCATTATGCTGTCTCTTGATGTCTGAGAGTTCTCACCTGAGATAATCTCACACAGTTGCCAGGTCAGTAGCATTGCTCACCCAGCCACACCTATGGAACCATAAACAGTGGACTTGATTCGCCTGCCAGGGAGGATACAGCAGAATGGCCTCCTGGTTGCAGGGAGAGGAAACTCCCCACCCAACACCTCAGATTCTGCTGTTACCAATGCTCCTGAACCCATGTGCACTATTGAAGTGGGTGAGAGACAGGCTCTAGGGGTCTGGGGGGCTCCGTCCTCTCCCTATAGAGCAAGGCCCTTTGAAGTCTAGAGATGATCCTTCCTCGCCAGTCCTCCTGCCTCTAAGGATAAGGTAGGTCCTGGGCTCTAGAGGCAGGGTGGGGAGGCATCCTGAAGGAATGGTTCTTGGAAATATAATCTGAGCTTCTCTGAGGCCTCCTAAGCCTTGATCTCTCCAGCCTCTGCTCCATTTCCCTAGAACACTTCTCTTGCATTCAGTGTCACCTAATCCCCAGTTAAAGGAGTGTCACCCTTCAAGGAGGTATTTGCATTGTAGCAAGAGTTTCTGGAAACTTGTGAGGAAAAGAAATTCAATGCCCAAAGCAATGAAAAGCAGGGGGAAAGGAACGGGTAAGGGGTGGAGAGAGCAAGTCTTCTCAAGTCTGAATATACCTCAGAGACCACAAATCCTAGAGTAAGAGGTGGATCCCAACAGGTCCTCAGATGGCCACTCTCCACAGCCCCTTTTGATACAAGGAGTCACAGTGCCCGCACAGACAACATCCTGTTTCCCACTGCCTTCATTCTCTGTAAGGACAAACCTCATTAAGCTCCCCAGGCTTCACAGGAGGAGAGAGAGACTGTGTGAATACTGAGAACCAGGTAAACACACAGGTAGATGTGGAATGTGTCGGTCCACGGTGAGCTTCTGGGCCAATCCTTTCTCTCCACTTACAAGTCCTGGCCTGTCCTCGCATGCCTTCTCAGCGCCCATCCGCCTGGTGAACTAACACCCATCCCCATCCGGACCCGTGGAGTCTGTCACAGACTAAAAGCCGCGTGAGACACCACGGTTTGGCTCTTTCTACCTCCCTCTTCTGCCCCACGCCAGGCAAGACACGCAGTTCGCTTTCTGACTATTAATAACATTTCCTGCCATGTCAAACTAACATAATTATGCAGCTTGCAGACTCACAGGATCCTTGCCTCACAGAAGGCTGGAGAATGGGAGAGTCCTGGAGGGTTGGGACACACGGGTTGGGAAAGAGAGAACCTTGGGTCTTCTGAGACCAAGTGGGACTGCCATCTCTTGTCACTTGCAGGAGAGCAGACCTTTGCTCTATACCTGAGGCCAACACATTTCAAACCCTTGGAGCTAGAGGACTGAACTTACAGGCCTGACGCTAAACTCTACTTCTGGCCAAAGGAGCCTGCTGCGAGCACCTAGACAGTCCCTAGAGCCACACAGCATCTGATGAAAACCTAAAGACCTGGATTTGCTTGCTCTGCTTCCCTACACAACCCCAAGACAACCCAAACCCCACCTCCTCTTCAACTTCTGCCACCAACTGAACAAAACAGGTGAGGAAATTTGACACTAGGAACAAGCAACAGAAGCCACCGTTTGGGAACTGTCAGACTTGATGTCTCTGAGACCTGGATCCGAGAGCCCATCCCTTCTGTACAGCTTGAGATATTTAATAAAGTAAAGCCCCCAGGATCAAGGGTTGAAGTCCCTTCCATGCCTCCACGGAGCACGCCGGAGTTCTCCAAAGCCTGCCTCGCGCGTCTGTCTCTCTCCAGAAAGCCTTTCATGCTGCCTCGCCAGACTGACATTTTGACAAGTTGCCACGAGTGACATCTGATTTGTACAAATTTCAAGACTAATAAATCTACCTGTCAAAGCGGAAACTTTAAAAGGAGCTGAGCCCAGCGGGCATAGTTTAACAGAACTCAAGTTGATGAAAGTGTAGGATGGAGAAATTATATCTGTCACAATCCACCCACATTAGTTCTGCAGAAATGTTGGCAGCTGAAACAAACGTCTTTCACGGGTGTTACCAGGAAAAAAAAATTAAAAATAAAAATAAAAAAAAAATTTAATCCAAAAAGAAGATTGTTAATACCCCGAGTAACAAGTAACAGTTCTATTTGTAAACTAACAAATTCTATTTATTTAATTTTTAATTTTGTTGCAGATGTTAGAAGTCGCTCTCCCTCCTACCTCCTTAGCTGTCTCGCATGGAATCCGGACTTTCCACTCAAGCTGGGGCCATCAATCACTCGGTGGCTCCCAGCTGGCTGGCAGGGTGAACAGAGGCGGCGGGAGCGGCAAGCACGCAGGGTGAGGCAGGAGACTGCCCTCACTCTGAGTCCTGGGGAACCTGCCTGCACCCTGCTCCCGCTGGGCAGGTACACAGGGCCTCACAGCCACCCCTCACCCACCACCATTTAACCCAGAACCCCAAGTCTAGAGCCCATTCTGCATCCTGCAATGGGATGTGTCTGCAGCTTATGAATACTTGTGAGGAAGAATAGAAAGAGACAAAGGGAGACAGACAGACAGACAGACAGACAGACAGATCCAGAATCCTGGCTTTTTTGTTTTCCTTTTTCTGTATGAAGGCCCATTTTCTTTTCTTTTCTTTTTTAAAATTGGATATATTCTTCATTTACATTTCAAATGTTATTCCCTTTCCTGGTTTCCCCCCTCCCAAAAAACCTCCAACCCATCCTCCCTCCCCCTGCCTCCGTGAGGATGCCCCTCTACCCACCCCACTCCCACCTACCCCCCTCAATTTCCCCACACTGGGGCATCTGTAGAGCCTTCATAGGACCAAGGACCTCTCCTCCTCTGCCACACTTTTGGCTGGAGCCATTCCTATCCCTTCCCTTGGTTGATGGTTTAGTCCCTGGGAGCCCTGGTGGGGGGGAGGTCTGGTTGGCCAACATCATTGTTCTTTCCATGAGGCTGCAAACCCCTTCAGCTCCTCCAATCCTCCCTCCAACTCCTCCATTGGGGACCCCGCCCTCAGTCCAATGGTTGGCTGCTAGCATCTGCCTCTGTATCTGTAAGGCTCTGGCGGGGCTCCTCAGGAGACAGTCATATCAGGCTCCATTCAGCAAGCACTTCTTAGCATCCACAATAGTGTTGGGGTTTGGTGACTGTTTATAGGATGAATCCCCAGGTAGGACACTCTCTGGATGGCCTTTCCTTTAGTCTCTGCCCCACACTTTGTCTCCATAATTGCTCCTGTTAGTATTTTGTTCCCTTTCTCAGAAAAACAGAAGCACCCACACATCCTGCGACATCCAGTCAGATGCGTCGTGCGGCACAACTCTCTGGTCAGCGAAGGAAGTGGAGGGAGAGAGGACAGAGGCCTTCTTAAGATTCAGTTCTATTTAGGACAAGCACAGGAGAAAGTCTGAAACAAAGCCCTGTGTGCATGATAATGCAGCCTCCACAGCCCCAGCCATGCCTCCCTCCAGACATGCCTGCTGCTGCCCCAGAGGGTCAGTGAGCACTCAACAAACCTCAACAAGTCATAGCTTCTAAACAAGTACTGTGCTTACTGCTCCCTTTTCCTCCAGTTTAAAATCCAGCATGCCCTCTTTCTCTTTCAGGTAAGAAGCAAGCAAGCAAGGACAGACAGACAGACAGACAGACAGACTATTCCCTCTCATGTTTAGATCATAAAAGGGGACCCTCAGGTCACCTGGCATATCCATCCTGGAGCCCAGAGCTTGGTAAGGATAAAGTCTCACTAGGAGACCTCATAGGCATTTTCCCCTCCTGTTCTAGAATTTCTGCTTGATTTTAACTTCACTAGGACCGTATCAATCCCCCAAAGCCTTCTTTTTTTATTTTAGAGTACACTTTGGGAGCTCAGTGCAGCATAATAAGGAGAATTCTGGTGATGTGGACAAAGATTGGGACCAACAGGGATCTCGCGTGACACAGAGAGCCCAGCAGCACAGAGACCTAGAGCAGCCCCTCATTCAGATTAAAGACGTGGTGCCAATCTTTCTGAAGCAAACTCGAGCTGCCACGTGCTCTGTCCAATTCAACATTTCCCTGTCAATTAAATATTTGTGAAGCAGATTCTGCACCCGTGACACCCTGCACAGCATTGTGTGAATTACGGAGAAGTGCAAGGCATGATCTCGTCCTAAAAGAGCTTACGGTCCATATGGGGTGTTGAAACAGTGATAAATACCATGCCACAGAACAAAACAGAGCCTGGTGGAGAACAGGGTTCAGTTCCGGAAAGCAAGCCAAGGACATGAGGGGGCACCAGACCTTGTCCTGTCAACAGAGAGTGCCCCTGTACTGAATGACATGGTCGACTCCGCATTTTCTGTGGGGTTTTGAGATGAGGCACCGTGGCGGTTTCATGCTCGAAAGATCCGGAAAAAAAGAGTTATGCAATCGCTAGCTGCTGTCTTCAGCTCTGTGGGTCGGGCTATCCTGGGCTACCCAGACTTGTCTTCACAGGGGGGATCAAGTGAGGAGCCAGCCACAGACAGCAGGTGAAAGGGGTAAATGGACAAATAAATAGGCAATCTCGGTTTCCAGAGAGGATGGGAGCTGGGCCATGCTCTGCCCTAGCACTGCCTTTGCCTACCCTGTAGCAGCTCCCAAGACTCCCCTCCCCATGCAGGGAGCCCTGGACCATGCCCAGCCCATTGGACACAGGCAAGAGCAGCAGGCAGCTAACTGCAGAGGTGGCAAGAGGAGGCTCCCAGCAAAACACCAACATGGCTTTGCCAGGCCGGGTCAAGTAAAACCACAAACAAGCACGGCGTGTCTTGGAAATGGAAGATCCTAGACTACGAAGAGCAAAATGCTGTGGTGGGACCCCGGGTCACTGAGCCAGTCCCTTCCAGGCGGGCTCACCACTCTGGGATGGGACGCACAAAGCGGTCTTTCGGCTTATAAATGGAAAGGGTACAAAAGGAGGCCTTCACTACCCTCCATCTGGACCTTGTCCGCGCCTGCCTTAGACAGTGAACTCGGCCTTCCTTATATGGTGCCTCCACCTGAAAGCCAGGGTCAGGGAGCCAGGAAGATGTGTCAACCTTTATGGATAAGTGCTTAGAAGGAAGGGGCACAGACAGTGAGATTCATCAAGTGGACCATGTGTGGGACACAGGGAGTCCAACGTTCCTATAACAGAGAGCTCCAGCGTCTACGCGTTACCGAAAGCACAGTCCCCAACACACAGAAAGCTTCTCGGGATCTGATGGGCAGTCACACAGCCAGCCAGCAGATTCAGAAACGACTGGATTCGGGGTTTCCTTCCAGACAGTTGCTTTTTATTTCTTTTCCCTTGGCAAGACAGTCCCTCTAGGGAAAGCCTTGGTTATGCCAAATGTGACTAATTAAAAAAAAATTGTTTATCCCCCTACCCTGCCCCCGCCCCTGACTTAAAATAAGGACTTCGCTTTAGAGTTTGTTGAACTGGTGTTTGTTCTCCACAATGTCCCTTACTGGGAACACTGAAATCTACTTCCCTTTCAAATGAGCTTCCTCTGGATTGGCAGGAATAAGTCAAGTTCTTAGGAGACATAGAGGTAGCACCTGAGGCCTGGGTTAAGGCTCAAAGCAGGCCTACAGGGCTGAGGCCCAGATGGGAGCTGTGGGTTCCAGGGCCTGCACTCACACGGAGACTCTGCCTTGCCCCTGGACAGTCCCTCTCCATGCAATTCCATAGCCCATTGCCTCCTGTCTGGGGCCCATTACCCACGCGGCAGGAGAACTTCAGCTTGAAAGAATGGAGACCCAGCTCTTTCTACTGCCTCCAGGCAGCATTTTGGGTTTTGCAACCAAAGAGAAAAGAAAAAGAAAAGAAAAAAAAAAAAAAGCTTGAACTGTTTTTCAAATGTTCTGGGTCTTGGCAAACCCCAAAATGCCTTTTGCCAACTGCTTTTTCCCTTAATTTTTAAACCTCGGGTGTATTTCCAGAACGATCTGACCCATCTGCTTCTGATTCGTTTACACTTAACTCATTAGGAGGCTGTTGCGTAAGAAGCAGTTTGACGTCCCCAAGATCCTGAGCGAAGGATTCTTCTTCCCCCTTTGGGTCCCACAGGGGGCATCTTGCCAGCAGAGCATGGCGCGCACACCCCTGAAACTAGAAAGCCTTGCTTGGAGCTCCAATTCCCCAGGATGAGAACAGGCTCCCCTGATGTCCACACCCATCACTCATCCTGCTGGCTCCGCCCATCACACTATTATCACTGTTAAGCTGTTTTTGTCATTAAGGACATAATGGAGGGCCAGTGCACATTAGTGCTAAAGGATGGGGGCACTCCACTGTCTGCCATTCTTCATTCTGGCCTCCAAACTCATCTGGCAAAGCATTCGCTCCTCAAACACTCTCGGTAGTACCTGAGGGACATCAGCGCAGCACTTACCTTTAAGCGCCAATGCTCGCCAATGCTCGCCAATGCTCGCCAATGCTCACCGGACCCACACTTGTCTTCTGCATGGACTAGGAGTTTGAGAAGGGTGGGAGAGGGCAGTTTCTAAGGAGAAAAGCAGGGCCCAGACCAGGAACACCAAAGACAAAGCCAGATTTCCAGAGTGTGAACGACTGCCTCTACTCTATGCCTTCTTTACCAAAAAACTAATCTTTTCTCCCAGCCTCCATTACTCCGCTACCATGAGTTCCAGTCCCACATTGATTTTTATTTTTTAATATGAAACATACTAACTACTGTATGTTCAATGGGGCTCTTCACGAGAAACCTAGGGGAACCAAAGACAGATGATGTGGGCTTTCCCAGACATCTAGGGACACTTTTTGCTTTCTTTGGGGATCTGTCATTGCCTCAATGAGCAAGACACTGAGAAGTGTAAACAATTCCCATCAGTCAAGAAGAGAGCTCAGAAGCTAGGCTGGGGAGCAGCACCTTCAGGGGACAGTTGTGGGACCGGGCTAGTTTCAGAGAGCCAGGCTGAAAGCAACCAGCTAGATGTCAAAGAGAAGAAGGCGTGGTCCTGGAAGGTGTGAAGGGTGAAGCCTCAGCAGCACAAGGCATAGCCTGCTGGTGCGTGGACAAATAAAGTCGATGGAGGGAAGCTGGCTGTAGGTGATTCAGCTAAAAGACTAACCTCAACCTCAGAGCCCGGTGAGTTAGCTGCAGGGTTTGAGGGAGGGTGCAAGAGCAGGAGGGCGGGGCCTAGGAAGCAAGAGCAGGAGGGCGGGGCTTTGGGAGAATGGATCATGGATCGGGGTGGCTGAGTGTGATGATGGACAGAAGGCAGGAGACCAGTCAGGAGTCAGCTGTAATCACACAGACATGTAATGACAGCAATCTCAAAGGGGATGGTGACAGAAAAGAAGGGGGGAAATGAACGCAACAACTGGGCTGGATGACTCAGTGTCAAGGGCCCTGAGGAAGGGGGAAGAGTAGTGATGACACAGAGTGTGTCATCTGAGGGCAGGACCTTGGCAACTGTGGGGTGGCATTTACGTGACAGATAATAAACAGAGACAGTCTAAGTCCATACATGAATGATCCTTGTCCTCCCCAGTGAGGCATGGCAGGCGCCCTCACCACTGCGGGTTCAGTGTCCCTTCCAAAACTCACAAGGCTATTTAACTGCTGCTATAACCGTTGAAAGAAGTAAGAGGCAATCAGGTCATGAGCAGATCAATGCCTTTATGACAGGAATGATAGACCCGTGCTCTATAAGTAATATTTGTCTAGTATACACAAGACTTGGGTTCAAGACCCAGCACCAAGAAGACAAAAACATAAAATATATATATAGGAAGCTAGAGAGATGGCTCCGTGGATAAGAACTCATACTGCTCTTCCAGAGGACCCAGTTTAGCTCCTGGCACCCATGTGGGGCTCCTCACAACCGCTTGGAACTCCAGCTCCAGTAACTAACTTCCTCGTCTCCTCTCCATAGGCTTGTGCATGCATACTCAGCAGCATGACATACACACCATACTCACATACACATACACACATACACATGCATGTACATACACACACATACTCACATACACATACACACATACACACGCACGTACATACACACACATACTCACATACACATACACACATACTCACACACGTACATACACACACATACTCACATACACATACACACATACACACGTACGTACGTACACACACATACTCACATACACATACACACATACACACGTACTTATACACACATACTCACATACACATACACACATACACACGCACGTACATACACACACATACTCACATACACATACACACATACACACGTACATACATACACACACATACTCACATACACATACACACATACACACACACGTACATACACACACATACTCACATACACATACACACATACACACACACGTACATACACACACATACTCACATACACATACACACATACACACGTACGTACGTACACACACATACTCACATACACATACACACATACACACGTACTTACACACACATACTCACATACACATACACACATACACACGCACGTACGTACACACACATACTCACATACACATACACACATACACACGCACGTACGTACACACACTCACATATACATACACATATACACACGCACGTACATACACACACATACTCACATGCACATACACACATACACACGCACGTACATACACACACTCACATATACATACACACATACACATGCACGTACATACACACACATATATACACACACTCACACATACATACACACACATATATACACACACTCACACATATATATATACACTCACATAAACATTCAGACACACACATACACATACTCACACATATATACACACACATAAATTCACACATGCATATACATATATGCATACACACATACACACACATACACACACATACATACACACACATGCATGCACACACTCACATATGCATACACATACATACACATACATATGCACATGCATACACATGCACACACATGCATATACACACATGCATACACACCCATACACACACATGCATACACACCCATACACACACATGCATACACATGTATACACACAGAGAGAGAAAGAGAGAGAGATGTTGGCCTGACTTTCTCACCCATGATTATATTTTTGCCTTCGAGTCTGAGGTGACAGTCACATTTACCATGACATGCCCCTGGACCTCCCCGCTTCAGCACCGACAGACAAATGGCCTTCTACTTTATATAACTATCCAGCATCAGACACTCTGCTAAAGTAGCAAGGAAAAAAATCCTGTTTTACTGTTGAAGAGCTGGGACTTAGGTTTATTCATTCTCCCCCAATCCCTGATGTGTGTGTGTGTGTATGTGTGTGTGTGTGTGTGTGTGTGTGTGTGTATGTATTTATATATGTAAATACCTGGGGCCACCAGTGTCTAGCTGCACGTGTCCTCTTCACTAAGCTGTACCCCGTTGTTCTCCACCCTCTTCCCTGATCCTCGCCTGCCTCACACCCACTCACACAACTGAATCTATTCTGAAAGACCCGAAGCACCCTTCACCTGCCTGAACCCAGACCAAGCCTTAGCTCCTCCAGAAACCCCTGCACGCCTCCCTCTCTTCCGTGTCCTCTGAGAGTCACGGTGGCCTCTGCAGACCTGCGCATCTGATTTCATACCACTTGCCTGTGGCAGCTCGTCCTTCAGGTGCAGGGCGGCTGCTGAGGCCGGGGCCCAGCCTTGCCGCTGAGGTAGTTACATGGCCTTGGGCGAGTTACTCACGCCCTTTAAGTCTGTTTCCTTAGTCTGTCAGTTGGAAATAAGAGGGTTATTGTGGAGATCGGATGAGAGCATGCCTGGCACAGGAAAGGCACTCTACAAACATGCCTATCACTATAATGACAGCCGTTGTCAGCAGCAGCCCTGTGACGGGAGCCGCATGTTCAAAGCCTTGGCCACAGCGGACGCTTAAGGAATGTTGTTCCATGCAGTTCTCGATGATCTCAATGACAGTGGACAACCTTTCGGGGCTGAGTACTTAGAGTCCTTAAAGAATTACATTTATTTGATTGCATTTAAACAAGCGGGTGGGGTGGGAGGATTCCTGCATGCTTCAGACAGGGCATCTCTGAGACGGAGACGGGAACTCAAGAGGCCAACACTGGCAGCAACAATACCAAGGAAGTCGTCCTCAGCCTCCCCACAAGGGAAGGGAGCCTGGCTGCTCACCCCTTTTTGGCTTCGTGGTCTCCACTGTGCCGACAGTTCCCTCTCTTGGCAATAATGGCGCCCTTCTCAAAGGACTGTCCTTTCTCCTACTAGCCCCAGCCAAGGCAGCTCCATGAGAGATGGTGTGGAGAGATAGAGAAGCAGATGGCGCTCATCAATGGAAGTCTATTCTAAGACGCATGTGGTACATCCATATGACACTTGCCTAGCCTGAGGAAGGCCCTGGATAGGATCCCCAGAACTGCAAATCATATTAATAGGAGTTAATAAGATTAGGAAATTAAATTCCTGATGCCATGCCTCTTCCCACAGTCCCAGTAAGCCCTCCATGGATTCTAGGTGGTCATTTGGAAGCTGAAGGACAGAAACTCTTGACAGCTCAGAGCATGTCCCCAGTCACACCTCTGGCTGTCTCTCTATGCCTATAGCCCCATCCAACCACGCTCCTTTCAGCCATTGTGGGGACAATTGAAAATGAGGCACCAATGTAACCTGAAAGTTTATCAGGCACTTACTTCAAAAGGAGGGAGCCTTCAGTATCCCTCCCTCTGAAAAAATAAAAACCAGAGCAAGTTTGAAAAGAAAGAATGGTAAAGACCTTTTACAGAGAGGAGGGCCAGTGTTCTGATAACTGATCTCAAAAGCCTGCATCCTGTTCTTGGTTCCATCTTCTTCATAAATCTATACTTCAACAAAGTGAAAGGAGAGACCTCTTCAAGGGTCAAGCATGAAGAGGGAAACCCAAAAGGGGGTCCACATCAGAGGTCACTGAAAGAGAAAGGCCAGACAGGCACCAGGGAATCTTCAAGGAACATATTCATGGCCCTAGGCCAAACACACCAGACACTGGCCTGGAGACCCTCCTTGCAGCTGGCAGAGAGCATCTGGCCCTTGGGACCAAGTACCAAACGGAGCTGGGACTGAGTAACACTTTCCTATGCCTGATGGGGAGGTGCATAGAATAAGAAAGTCAAAGAGTAAGCAAAACCATCTTCCAGAGCCACTGGACCAAGAGAAGGGAGAGAAAGGAGCCCTGGGACCATCTGTCCCCAAGCAGAACAGTGAGTGGGAGAAGTCTCCCTTTGCCCCCTGCACCCTCAGAAGAGGGTTGGGACTTTCAGATAGAATAATTCAATATGTTGATGGCTCTGCCTCCATCCAGGTTTAGCCTCCATGGGGCAGTGGGGCCATTTGTTGGGCTCTGTGAATTACTTATCAAGCCTAGACCCCGGTGAGTGACTCTTGGTTTTCTTTGTATTAGGGATGCAAGCCCCATACACACACACACACACACACACACACACACACACACACATACTATAGGAGACGGGAGGAGTCAAACCCCTGAAATGAAGTATATCTGGGGCTCTCAAATGGCACAGTCTGTGCTTGGGAAAATGTCACTGCTTGGCTGGGAGCGTGGAGCACTGGCAGGCAGGGAGAGGCAGAGAACGGAACCGAATTTAGGAGTGGCTGGAAGGTCGACAAGAAAGAAAAGCCAATGCACAGTGTATATACATAGAAGCAAGCAGCACTTCTGAGCCTGGCTGCGGCTCCTGCAGAGTACCCACAGTTCCTCTGGGCTTGAAGTTCCACATGGTCTGTACTGGATGAGACCTACACCAGGCTTATTCCTGTGCGTCCACCTTTGTTTCTGTTTATCCCCACGCTTAGATTATAGTTCTGCCACCTCCATGGACGATATCACTATCATATGGCACATGCAAGTGCATGTGCACATGAGTGAACACACAAGTGTGCACACGTACACTCATGCACCGATCTCCATTCAGATGTCTGCCTATCAAACATCCCCTATTTCCCAACATCTAACCATGACTCTTCCCCCACCCCAGGATCCAAACACTAGAGCCAAGCGTGAGTTCGCTTTGATCCCGTGTTGTTCTTGTCTTCTGGGGATTTGAGTACATCTTGCTCATCCCACCAAAAAAATGCCATGCTCCCTGAGTTCAGGAATGTCGCCGCTGACTCCTATAGCACTGTCCTCTAGGCTTAGCCTGTGATTAGGGAAAGGGAACACAGAAGGGCACAGCATGGAGCCCATCTGACCCTTATGGTCCTGACTGGCCATCAAGGGCTAGCGTGAGCAGAGTCCAGGACCTAGAAAATGAGCATCCAACCTTCCTTCTTATTCTTCCCATATTTAATTGTCCCTCCCAAAGCTGTTCTGAATGAGACCCTCTTTTCCCATCTGCTCAAAGTGAAATCTCTTCATCTGATGTCCAGTCACACCCAGTGGCCAAGAGTGGCCATTTCATATCAAAAGATACCAAAAGGTTCACACTCAAAGGAAAAACCACAGGGTGTAGGGGTTTGACCTGGAGAATTGAACTCACTTAGCTGTGTGACAATGTCTGGGCATGGAGATTAGAACCATTTGCCCAGAAAGAAAATATCTATGAAGCCAGACTAAGTTAGGAGGGACAGGCTTGTCTGGTAATTTTGTTTTCTTGAAGGAAGAAAAGAGAGATGGGGGAAGAAAAGAGAGAAGTAATGACCTCTGAAGTCCGGATCACTCTTGTGTCAAAACATGTGTCAGAAATAAAATGGAACCACTCTAAACACTCACTGAGAGATGGTGCTCAGACCAGAGGGCCACCTGCCTGCTATCTTGAAGACACAAGAGCCTGGGTGGCTGGGGACTGCAAGATGAATGTGCCTGGCAAAGGAAATGGAGGTAGGGTTCCGAAAAGGGATGTATGCAACACAGAAAGGTTGTCTTGTATATCTCTCCCAGATACACACACACACACACACACACACACACAGACTGCACTCACCCTATAACAAAGAAAAATTCCAAACATTGAGCAGAGCGGTTCTCGACAGCAGGCAAGAGATGGGGTGAAGACTGCATGGCCAAGAAGAGAGTGTGGGGAGGCAGAGATATGCAGTGTGGGAGACTGTTTTGTGACCACTCAGAAACATTCTAATGCTTTTAGACTATCTGAATGGGGGAATAAAAAGAGAGAGAGTGGTTTAGAGAGTGTGGCACAGCAGTGTGGGGGAAGGGGGTGCCCAGGAGGGCCCATGCCCAGGCACCTCTTCCCCCTAAGGGACCACACACACACAGGCATGGTATAGAAAAGAATTCACTCAGGGCAAAGGATGGGAGTTAGAGAGGCAGAGAAAGAGAGAGAGAGAGAGAGAGTGGACAGTGGAGTAGAGAAGTGGAAGCCGGTGGAGAGAGGGGGAGGGGAGGGGAACCCAAGAGGGGCAGAGAGGTGAGAGTGGCAAGAGGCGAGGCGAGGTGAGAGAGAGAGAGAGAGAGAGAGAGAGAGAGAGAGAGAGAGAGAGAGAGAGAGAGAGAGGGAGGGAGGGAGAGGGAGAGGGAGAGGGAGAGGGAGAGGGAGAGGGAGAGGGAGAGGGAGAGGGAGAGGGAGAGGGAGAGGGAGAGGGAGAGAGAGGAGGGGTAAGTAGCCCCTTTTATAGTGGGCCAGGTCCATGGGGTGGGGCATACCTGGCTGTTGCCAGGTAAGTGTGGGGTGGAGCTTAGACAGAATACTAGCACTATCAGTCTCAGCACTCAACACCCAGGAGAACTTAGTTGATAGGACACAAATATTTCTTCTATTCATAAAAATATCGAGTCTACCCCCATTTTCCCCATCGGCGAGTAGAAACTTGAAGCCCCAAGAAGGAAACAACTTACCCAAGATCACATGCTGGTTTTTAGCCAAGCCAGGGGAAGACTCAAAATTGCAGATGTCTGTGCATAAAACCATTATTCCTGTTGTTCCATGTTCGTAGTGGAGTAATAAGAATGTCCAAGAGTGTCACTCAGGAGATGTCACAGTGTCATGTGTGAACATAGGGGCTTCTGACATCAGATTTGAATGGCGTGCTCTTCAGATGGCCAGCTGAATGATTTAGAAAACTGCTTAACTTCTCCAATTCTCTATGTCCTCCTCTGCAAAATGGGTTCCCACCTAGCATAACTCCCTTGTGGAATTGTCATGAGGAATACATAAGAACATGGGACAAAACTGCTTGGTTTTTATATGTCCCAATATGCTCCCACCTGGGGGACTGGGGTGGAAAAATTACTTCTCAGGCCAGCCTGACTTATACAATAAGTTCTAGGCCAACTGGGTAACCTAGTGAGAGCTTATCTCAAGAACAAAGAGAAGGGGGAGGCCTTCCAGGGGTTTGTCTCTCTGAATCATTTCTGCTCCCTTAAAACAATAGATCATCAAAAAGATCTCCTGAGATCATGTATCATTCAAGCCATGGATAAGATAGCCAAGGACCACCAAGGTAGTCCCAGTCTAACCCTCTGTCCCCAGGGACACGTTGCATGGCAGGACAGCAAATGCCAAATGCCAATAGCTCACAGCCCAGCTCCCAATCTGCTGTGGGACACAGTCCCCTTTCTACCTACTGTAACCTTGTAGGTAAATCACAAACCCAGTGTCCTAGCATTCTAAAGATCTCCTGCTGATCTATCCTCCTTTGATAATCTTTGTTAAGGGAAATTGTCCTTAGGTCTTAGTGACCTTATTGATTCTGTCCCTCCTGATTTAAAAAAGACCTGAACTCAGGTGAATAAAATCCTTAGGTTAAAAACAGGTAAACGTTCCTTGACACGACACAGGAAAGCAGTAGGGTCTGAATGAATTCCCTACTGTCGAAGTGACAGAGCACAAATAGAGTGACTTAAAGCACTGTCTTTATCTTGTGACGGGCCCAGGTCTGAAATGGTTGTCAGGGGACTACAATTGAGTCATGAGCGAAGCACGGTCCTCTATGGTGGCTCAGAGTTGGAGCTGGAGTGTCCCTTCCAGTGCTCCCTGATCCTAGCCTACAGCTCCTCCATCTTCAAATCTGGTAGCCATCTGTTTTAGTTTGGGTTTCTACTGCTGAAAGAGACCTCATGACCATGACTACGCACATACAGAAAGCATTTAATTAGAGCTTTCTTACAGTTTCAAATGTTTAGTCTATTACCATCACAGTGGGAAACACGGTGGCACACAGGCAGACATGGTGCTGGAGAAGGAGCTGAGTTCTATATCTGGATGGACAGGAAGAGAGAGGGACACTGGACTTGGCTTGAGTTTCTGAAACGTCAAGGCCCACCCCCATTGACACACTTCCTCCAGTAAGGCCACACCTACTCCAACAAGGCCACACCTTCAATCATGTCACTCCCTATATGTTTATGGGAACCATTTTTATTCAAGCCACTACAGCTAGTCAACTCTTTTTTATACAATATCACTGACTCTGCCTTATTTACTTTCAAGGACACTTGTGATTATATTAGGCCCATGGATATTCAGGGCATACACTTTCATCTCTAGGACAACTGATCAACAGTTAGAATCCTATCTGCATCCTTTATCCTTATAATATATCATAATATATCCTCATATATATAAGAACATGCTTGCAGGTTCCAGAGGTAAGACACAGACATGTCTAGGAATCACTATTCTACCAACCAGTACTCATACCTCCTGTTTATTTCCCTTTTCTGAACTGATAATCAGTAACTCAGGACTTACCTCTGCCACAGATCCAGGCTCAGCTTCCCACGGAGCAGGCTTCTGCAGATACAAAGAGTCAACTGGTCATCGGTAAGATGCCAAGTGTATCTTAGCCTGTTACCTGTGAAATTTCTGTCTCTGTAGGCCATCGGGGTTGGGGCAGTCCCAGACAAAATGAGATATTCATGAAATATGTCTCTTCATATGATGTCTGACATCAAAGTGACTTCACTGGCTGTGTAGGCTCCTCCCAGTCTTCCATCTCAGGACACCATTACCAAGAGGAATTACCCTGCTCTGGTGTTCCTAGGAATTTTTCATCACCCAATAAGTTCCCTGTGTGGACAATTTCTACTTGTTTCAAAGTAACTAATGAACTCTCTCTCTCTCTCTCTCTCTCTCTCTCTCTCTCTCTCTCTCTGTGTGTGTGTGTGTGTGTGTGTGTGTGTGTGTGTATGTGTATCTCTGTCTCTCTCCTTCCCTCTGTGTGTGTCTCTCTGTGTCTCTGTCTCTCTTTTTCCCTCTCTGTCTCTGTTTGTCTCTATCTCTGTTTCTCTGTCTGCCTCTGCCTCTGTCTCTGTCTGTTTCTGTCTCTCTCTCTGTCTCTCTCTGTCTCTGTCTCTGTCTCTCTGTCTCTGTCTCTCTCTCTCTCTCTCTCTCTCTCTCTCTCTCTCTCTCTCTCTTTGGTTTGGGCTTTATTTTTTAGTTTGAAGTTGGTTTGGGGTTTATATTTTAGAAAACTATGTAGCCCAGGCTAGCCTAGTAACTCACCATCTTCCTGTTTCTGCCTCCATTGTATATGCTGGCCTGGTGCCAGCTGACCAGCATGCACCACAGGGCTGACACTCCATTGGTCTCTTTCTCACTGGGCCAGCACAGTCTATATTCCTCATAGAGGACACACTCTTTCCCCCAGAACATTCCTCATCACTGGCCTCAGGAGATGACTACAGCTGAAGCACACATGAAACTGCCTAACCCTGTCTGTCGTCTCCCTCCTCCTTGAAGAGTTACAGCCTAATGCGCTAAACTGGCAGATAGTTCAAAGCTCTACAGTGTGTGATCACAAGAAGGTAGTGAGTTCATCATCCAGGGCAGGGATAAGTAAAGGTCACAACAGAATGGAAAGCTTGACTTCCCCTTAAACAAAGTTCCTGCTCTTCTGAAAATTGAATATAGAGTTTGGACACGTTACTTCAAGCCGCTTTTAGCCTGCTGTTCATCTAGTCTATAAAGGAATGTTAGGCCAGACTGGTCCTAGGGTTGCTATGAACTCTCTAGCAATCCGTATTGGCTTCTTAGTCTGGAGTTATTCCAAAAGAAAGTAACAAGAGTGGTGTGGACTCAGAGCTGTAGAGTCCAGGAATCCTCCACTATGATGGTCCTCCTGGGCCTTGATACATGAATGTTCTATCCCATGGGAAATGGTGGCTTAACTTTCATGGCTTACTTCAGGTTAAAGTACCTCCCAGTATTTCTAGATATTGGGGATATCCACAGGATGCTCAAAGCATACAGACAGTTTCTGGTAATCTGCTATCTTAGGGTTCTACTGCTATGAACAGATACCATGACCAACGCAACTCTTATAAGAACAACATTTAATTGGGGATGGCTTACAGGTTCAGAGGTTCAGTCCATCATCAAGGTGGGAGCATGGCAGCATCCAGACAATACAGTGCAGGAGGAGCTGAGAGTTCTACATCTTCATCTGAAGGCTGCTAGGAGAAGACTGACTTCCAGGTAGCTAAGACGAGGGTCTTATATCATCCCACATTGACATACCTACTCCAACAAGGCCACACCTCCTAATAGTGCCACTCCCTGGGCCAGGCATATAAAATCATCATATCTTCCATTTAAAAAAAACTTTTATTCATTCTTTGGTGATTTTATATATGTATCCAATGTATTATGTTCATATTCATTCTCTATTCCTTCTCCAAACTTCTCCCAAACCCAATCTATGCTTACCTCAGCCACCCAATCCCCAATTCCTCCTCCTCCTCTTACTTCTCCTCCTCTTGCTCCTCCTCTTGCTCCTCTTCCTTCTTCCTCAATAATCTACAGGATCCATATGTCAATGGGTGTGGGTCCATCCACTGGACTACGGTTGATCTACTGGGTAGTATGCCCTTAAAGAAACTGAATCTCTCTCCCCTGCCAGCCATCGACTGTTAAAATAGCTCCTCTGCCAGGGGTAGGGACCCATGAGCTCCTCTCTGCTAGAATGTTGACCAGCTTGACCTTGTGCAACTCTCCTGCTAGCTGTGGCCATGGATTCCTGAGTGCAGCAGTCTTCTAGCTTTTACAATCTCTCTGTACCATCTTCCAAGATATTCCCTGAGCCCCAGTGGAAGGGATGTGACAGATACCTCTAATGAGGCCAGAGAGCTGCACAAATCTATTCACTGGCCATTTTTCTTTCTTTTTTTTTTTTCTTGGATTGCTTAAGGTTTCTTACTAGGACCCAGGAAACAGCCACCTCTTGTTGAGTGCTAAAGTCCTTGCAACTTCAGAGGTGCTAGAGGTCTTAGAAGCTTAGGCTCTGTCATAAAGTGGAGGGTAGGACCTCTCTCTACTGTGGTTAATTCTCAATACCAGTCCTGAGTTCATTTCCCTGTGAATACAATGTACTACTATACATTATATATAACCATAATCTCTCCTTCTTTCCCCTCTCCCTCTCTCCCTCCCTCCCTCTCTCCCTCTCTTCCTCCCTTCCTCTTGACCTTCTTCCCCATCCCTGCCCCCCCTCTCTCTTATATACATCCCACTCATCCCCCACACCTCCTAAGAAGTCCAGTGGGGGCTAAGTTATGGATTAATGCAGTTGCTGCCACTCACCAAGCATAATTCAATTGCTCATTTCTTGGTACAAGCAACATCTAGTTACCTAGGTTGTGCCTGATTCTTTCACCCTTCCCAGGAGGCTCTACTGTCTCAGGCACACATAGATTGCTAGCAGATCCACACTGCAGTTCTTTGGGCTTGCTCGGACATGTCTAAGCCAGGCTAAGGCTCAGGCTGGGACTCCCTACACAGTTAATGGCTGACAGAATGCCCCAGAGCGAAGGCACTGTGTTTACACCGCCCAACCAAGCCAAGACCAGGGAGTGAAGAAAAAAAAAAACTACAAAGGAGAAGCAAAGATTGCTTGCCTTACATATTAAGCCAGAAAGCTATAGATCTGTCAGTACTGGAATGAAATTTTTCCAAGGGTCATGAGTACCATGTAATGTGAACCATGAAGCCATTTGCTGAGATGCCCCAGTGTTAGACATTCAGTGCTGGGAATCAGTACATCTATCTTCTCTCAGCGTACAATGGTTGATGAAAACGTGCCTCTTGAACTATCCTGAAATAAAGGTCACTGGCTTAGCATCCAGCTTTGGTGCCTAGGATGAGTAACCACCTTGAATTCCTCTCTAGACTCCAGTTCTCAGGGCTGATGCCTTCCTGGTCTGTTTCCATGTGACTGAGTCCAAACAAGATCCTTGGGAACCATCACATGTGCTGGGATCAAGTTCGTCAGCGCAGATGGTTTGGGAACTGTACCTTGAGACTTCATGGAGCAGTGAATCCATGCTGTCAGCTTCCCAAGATGGAATGCACCTGGACTTGAAGTGAAAACATTTAGCCTTGAGCTGTAGCGCCTTCAAATGCAAACTCACCAAGCCTTCATTTCCTGAACTGTGAAATGGTCCTAATGGCACATGTGTCATGAAGTCGTTGTGACAAACCAAGATGACCACATAAGTGTACTTTGTGAGCTGTAATTAGTATTTCCCAGATGAGTTCTCCCCGTGTGCCTTATTCAGTTCTCTGTACCCACTGCCTGGCACCCTACTGCTGTATAGAATGTCAGTATGTATTAAGTGGCTATTGAGCGTACTTGATGTTTATCTGCAGAACAGAGACAATCAATATTTAACTGTTCTAAGGGAGGTAAACCTCTCTCTGACTCATAGAAGTTCCTTCAGAGCTGATCAGTCTACAGCTGGTGTGGAAGCTTCGCACCATGAAGGAGTTCAATCCCGGATGCTCGGTCCATTACGTGTCTCTCAGATATCAGAGACAAAGTAGCAAAGAGGCAAAGCGACCTGCTTCACAGAAGACCTACTACTGCACAGCTCAAGAGCCCATCTTGTACATTGACGTCTCACCATGCTGTTGAAGGTTAGTCCTCAATGGTTGCCAGTCGCTATATGTCATGAGCTTTGTGGATTTTCACCAGTTGGACTCCACTGGAGAGGAAAGGGACCCAAGCGAGGGCTGCCATAGGAACCAATACTGCAGTTTGAAAAATGGACTCACCCTGCCTCAAGTTGAGTGTATCTAGGGGGCGGGGCTACGATCTAAAAGCGCTATCCAAAAGTCATGTTGAGATTGCAGTGATTCTGACAGCGTTGAGAGGTTGGACTTTAAAAGGAAATTGGTCATGAGGGTAAGATCCTTAAGATCGCCAAGGCTATCACCCTGTGTGGCTAGATATCCCAGGGCTGTGTTTGTTAAGGATCAAGCTCGACTTCTTCAGTTCTCATATTCCCGTCCTCTCTAAGGAGCTCTTTTGCCATGTGACATCTTCCATCGGGTTCTGGTACAGCGTGGTGCCCTTGCCAGATGCCAGCACTTTAATATTGGACTTCATAGCCTCATGATCACGAGCAGCATATGTATTTCCCTTATAAATTATCACTCTGTGATGGTCTGCTAAAGCTACACAAGACTAGACTAAGAAACAGGGACAGAGATACTATGTGACAGCCACACAAATAGTGGCAGAGCTACAAACAGCTCCGTTATGAAGAGGTTATGAACGGGGCCACAGTCAAGAAGAGGCTTCGTGGAGGTATTGCATTTCAAGTCCACAGAAGCCAGCCAGAAGGAGAGTGAAGTTGATCAGATAGTCTTAGAGCTAAACAGCCAGGCAGCTTACCCCAAGAGCTATAAGAAGGATGTGTGGCAATGAATCGTGAGCAATGGGGCAGAAGCACGGGGTCAATACTGCCTCTAAGTCATCCCTAATGCAAGAAGGAACAAGCAAAGAATCGGTAAGAAAGATGAGGGCAGGCTTGCAGCTCTAGAGGATGATGTGAGGGAAAGGGACACGGGAGTCAACGCATCTTGAGTTATTGCGATCCGGGAAGGGGCAAGCAGCGGGTAGCGGCACGCTCAGACGTGAGGTGGGAGGGAGCAAGAAGGTGGAATGCACACTGACTCCACTTGAGCACCACCTCCAGCAGAAGCTGCAAGAGCAATGGGAAAACAATCTCGAGCGCTGGGGGGGAAATTATGAGAATCAATTCCAGGCGATCTTAAAGTCTTACTGCATCTGAAGAGACGTAATTAAAGTCGAAAGATAGATCTTAAGCACAGATCGTTCACAAAGCCTCAGGCTACTACTTAAGGAAAAAGGAATAGAAGGAGGAAACACACCAATATGTTAACGGCCATTTTCTGAGATCATTGACACTGTTTTTTTTTTTTACTTCTGTCTTTGCATCTCTGTTAGTTCTAAGGGTTCTGATGTCTCTTGTGTGTTTCTTCTGCAACTGAGAAAATGTAACTGTACCAATCTTTTTCCTAAAGATTCATTTATTTTATTTATGAGTACACTGTTGCTGTCTTCAGACACACCAGAAGAGGGCATCAGATCCTATTGTAGATGGTTGTGAGCCACCATGTGGTTGCTGGGAATTGAACTCAGGACCTCTGGAAGAACAGTCCAAGCTCTTAACCTCTGAGCCATCTCTCCAGCCCCAGTACCAATCCTTTATGAAAAACAGTGCTACCTCCTCATCCTCGCTTTCTGAGTGAGCAAAAGAAAGTTTTAAAGTGCCCACTGGTTGGTTAGTTGGTTGGTTGGGTGGTTTGGAGACAGGTGTCTCATGCAACCCAGGCTGGCCTTGAACTTCTGAGCCTCCTGCCTCTGCCTCCTAAGTATGGTGACTCTAAGGCTGTTCCACCATGTCTAGGATTTCATCTTCCTGTAGACATCATTGTCCTTTACGGGGGAAGACAGGGAGAGGAACAGGGCTCAGAAAGAACAGAGCCATCTTTTCAGCAAGGCCTATTCCCAAGACAGAAAACCAGAGCAGGCAGCAGATACATCCCATATATCTGGCCTGTCCAAGTATGGCTTCCTGGCCCTTTCCTCTCAGAGAGATGGTTGTACTCTGAATCCCCTGCCTTGTCCCTTGTCCCTAGTCCTCCAGCTGCTGCCTTAGACCAGAGACTAAGCAGGGATGGTTCTTCAGCACAAGCGCGGTCCTCAGCATTGGGCACAGGTACGTGTGCCAATCAAATGCATGAACAGCTCGGCACCATAGAGGACTCCTGGGTCCACAACAGGCTGAAGGAGCAGCATCAGCCCTGAGGAGGTCCACTGCCCTTTCCTAAACGACCCGTCCCAGTCACCTGGGCTGCCGTGTGTCCGTCCTCTCAGCTAGCCCCGCCTGCCAGAATTGCTAGTTTCTCTTCTCAGAAGCAAAAGGATTCCACTAAGACTCAGCCTGATGTGGAGTCCTCACCGGACAAAAGTCATGTGTACTGTAGAGAGTACTTTGAATGTTGAGTCTCAGTTCTTTCTCCAGGCTGGCAACAGAGTACCAGACTTACTTCAACTGTTTACAGCAGGATTGGATCCCCAGCTCCCAGGTAACCAGGCAGTCAGAAGGGGAAACTGTCAATATCCTTGTTGCTAGGCCGTCAGGTAGGCTGGGTTACATCCAATGCTTTTCCAACTTAAGACTTTCAATTGATACAAAGGATATAACTCCACTGGAAGCCTGGGACCAATTGTGTCCAGCTAACAGTCCAACTTGCCCTTCTGTTAGCAGATTATCCATTCTGATAAATACGGCCCCATACCACCTTGACTACCAGGCCAAGACCAGACCCTCTTTCTCGTTACTGGGACACCCTCCATGCACAGACTCCACCACTCTGCTCGTGTGAGCTATGTCTCCTGCTTCGAGCAAAGCTGGGTGCCGGAACTGACTCTGCAAATCAAATAAGCTAGAGTCAGCCCGCAGCACCTCCCCAGAACCAGCAGGGTTACATAGTGCCCCGTGACCTCATGTACTCTGCAAAAGGCAGAGAGAGAAGCCCCCAGAGGAGGCCCAAGGAGGATTTATCAACTGCTGCCCGGAGCCAGAGGAACGAGGGAGTTTGACAGCTGCAAGGTAAAGTCTCGTTTTATTAAGACAACACAGCAAACTTTTTTTAACCACAGCTGACATCACTCTAATAAATCACCATCATGTCTTGTGGGATAGAAAAAGCCAAAACACTGTCACATTTGATTTTGCTGGCTACTCTCGTCTTGAGAACAAACCATGTGTTTTTAATCAACAACACTTTGTTTTGCATTTCTCATACCCCAATACTCTTTAAATAGTTGCTTTTACCAGAGGACTATTTTAAACCCAGGACCAGCTCCTTTGCAGAGGACATTGAGAAAGAACAGCATGTTTACCAGCTCCCCAAGCAGATGCCTACTTTTTCCTTTCTGTCGCCATCGGAGTCTATGAATTGTATCTGTATTTTTTATTTTTTTGGTGGTGGGGGGCTTTCCTATCCCTTCTTAGGGAATTTAATTAGATGCCTTCCCAGAAAGAGTTAGAGGGATTTTTCTTCTTCTTCTTTTTTTTTTTCTTTTCTTTTTTTGGTTTCTCTTAACAGGCAACACAACAGGGTTATGGGAAAATGACAAATTTCTCAACCAAAGGAAAGGAGAGTTGCATGTGGAACTGGGATTCCAAAGGAGGGTAGGAGAGAAGGACAGGGTTCGAGGGGAGGGAACCATCTGGGGAGGGAGCAATAAAACAAGATTGGGGCCATGGCACACGTCAATTTCTGCCTACAAACAGGCCCCAGACTTCTTAGACTAAACTGTAGCGGCGGATGTGCTCCACTCAGGCCAGCCCGCAGGGGCTTCTGGGTACTCTCTTTGCTTTGCTCGAGTGGGTGGGCCCTCAAGATGAGAAGCTGATGGAGAAAGGGGCCATATTTGCCTAGCTTCCCAAACTGCCAAGTCCTTTGACAGTGGTTGGCAGTTGGATTCTTCTTGTGCAGACATCTGTCTCTCAATAAACTGTGCTTCCCAAAGACAATAAAAAAGGAATAAAGACAACCCTCAACCTGAAATACAGAAACTTGTTTGCTGAGCAGTTACCCCAGCCCCACTGAATAGCCCAATCAAAGCTGAAATCATGAGCCAATGGAAGCCTACAGACCATAAACCCTGTATTGGGGAGACTGCAGGGAGAGGGTCGTGACTTTAGGGCTAGCCTGAGCTACATAGCGAGGCTCTGACTCAGAAGAACAGAACGGAAAGAAAGAAGGTGAGAGTGGAAAAGCCTGAGAAGATAAACAAGTTAAGTACAGGTCTGTCTGTAGTGTTATGCTATTGTCAACTGCCAGCTCTCAGTGGAATGGTAAACTTTTGACAGATCGTTTACTGGACAAGTGAAATCCCATAATCCGGTCACATGAGAGCTTCTTTCGTGACGTTTTTGGTTGCTGGTCTGCTAACTAGAGATCACAGATGAATACGCTGAGCCATCCTTCGTGCCAAGCCCCGTGCTTTTCTCAGTCGTGTCCCACAGGTCCAGTGGGGGAGGAGTCTCAATGGCACAAAGTCCAATCCTTATGGAAGCGTCGCTCTCAGGTGCTCTGGCATTTCCTATTCTGTTTCTTATGCCGTAAACCCGTGAAATACACCATAAGCGTGATTCTGCCCCTTGAAGACAAACTCTACCAAGGTCCACTGATTCCAAGCATCTCTCTGCAACTGTGTCAGGACGGGGGAATTCATTTGCACACGTGGCTGTCGTCTGTGACGAGGAGATGATTCTTCCAGGCTGAGAACTGTCAGAAGCCCCGTGTTCTGGTCAGTTTTGTGTCCCTCTAACTAATTCACACCCCGCCCCAGGCTTTGTCCTTCGTTTGGGCCTCACTGGGTTCAGTGGCACCCCAGCTATGGGAGTTCCATCTGGGCACCTAACTGTATTGGGGTTGTTTCTGAGTCCAGCCTAAAATCTGCTTTTCCTGTTCACAAACAGGCATTCATTCAACTCACTAGGACTGCGATATTCTGTGGCAATGCCTTTGTTTATTTGGTTATCTTCCAGAATAAACTAGGAAGTCTGAAAAGATAATGAACTACTAGAAAACATCTTCTAGTAGCAACGTAGATAAGTATTCAGGGCTGGATTCAGAAGGAAGGGGAGAAAGACAGAGACAGAAGCAGAGAGAGAGAGAGAGAGAGAGAGAGAGAGAGAGAGAGAGAGAGAGAGAAACAGATTCCAGATTGGTTTCCCTAAAGAGCAACCTTGAGTGGGACTTAATTGCATCTCAGGTGTGTCTTTGTATGACCACTGCTACTTGCTTCAAGATTTAAGGACCACAAAAGAATGCAGACTAAATCTCAAAGTGAGATTCACATTTTGGAGTAATTGTATACCTGTTAAAAATGCAGAAAGTGGAGCCGAGCCTCGGGAGATAGCTCAGTGGTAAGAGCAGTCACTACCCTTCCAGAGACCCTGAACTCAGTTCCCAACATCCACACCCACAGTGCCTGTAACTCCAGACCAGAGGAACTGATGCCCCTGGTCTACACAGATGTCTGCACTTATCCACCCACTCACCCCCACCCACCCACCCACACCCACGTGCATACACATCCCTACACATAATTTAAATAATAAAATAAATGGTTTTTAATGCAGAAATTCTGCTGCTCACACCCACAGACTCTCAATTTGCATTTTCTACAAGATCCAATCCCTGGTTGTTGTGTGTGAGCCTTTACACCGAGAAGCACTAATATTTCCTAGTCCTAGGGATCCCTAGGAAGCCAGGACTGAGTGAGGTCAAGGTTTAACATCAGACTAACAAGATCAGAACAAAGAAGATCCGAGCACGGGCTCTGGGTTTGACCCTTAGTAATTCCAGTTCATGCAAGATAGACACCCTCTGTATAAAAGAATATTCATGTATTGAGTATCTGCTTGTCCCTGGTCGTGTGCACTTTCAAAGGTGACCTTTATCCTCACCACAGCACTAGAAAGGTAAGCATTGTTCGGGGTCAGAGATGCAGGTGGTATATCCCAGAATAGTCACTTAGACCCAAAGCCTCGGCTCGGTTCCAGGCACCCTGCCTTGTGGAAGAATTGCTACCTCCCCATACCAGACCACTACTGACAAAAACAAACAAACAGTCACAGAGCCACAGGAAACCAGACGAGTGCAACGCAATACTCCCTTTGTACACCAGCCCCAGTGGGAAGGAAGTGAGGACACCCATCGAGGGGCACTGCCACTGCACAGTTGAGGACTCTCAGGGTCCTCAGCCCAAATTCCACAGCCCAAAAGACTCACCACTCAAGGGAGACTCTGGGGGCAGGGGCGTGGCCCTGCTTAATCACAGCCAGAAAAGGCAGGCCATCCTGGTGAAGGGCTTCAGCCCGGTTTAATAGGACATTTATGAGCAAAACATACTTATCAGTAAACAATAATTACAGGAGAGCAAATGCCCCGGGGGAGGGGGAGCAGGTAGCAATGTGAGCCCTTTATTTCTAACGCCCTCCAAGTGCAAACCCTTTCTGAAATTAAAGCATCCCCGCTGTCAACACGAGTATTTAAAGAGACCTGGATTTCTGTAATATAAGCGGTAATTCTCACGCCAACTGTTAATTGAAGGCTTTGTCATTTACAGGGTGCTTTCACATAGGCTAATGTTTTTAATCCTTGAGAGGCCGTGAGGCAAGGATTTCTCCTGAATTCACTTTCTCTGCTCAAAGGAGCTGGCATTGGGGGTGGGGAGGAGTATACGAGGTAGCGGGCTCAAGGTCACACAACCCCCATATTGCTTCAAAGAGCAAATTCAGACCTTCGGGTACAGACTGGGTGCCCTGGGTGCCGCTTTGTGGGTCCCTCCCAAGTCAGGATGACATCACTCAGTCAGAACTCCAGTCTGGCCAGAAAAATGGGCAGTGCATTTCTGGAATTCTTCTGCTTCTAAGTCATCGGAGCCTGCACCCCAACAAGCTACATCCTCATCCTGCTGAATGTTTCAAGACAGTCTTCATTGTCTTTTCTTCCTTCTTTCTTTCTTTCTTTCTTTCTTTCTTTCTTTCTTTCTTTCTTTCTTTCTTTCTTCTTTCTTCTTTCTTTCTTTCTTCTTTCTTTCTTTCTTTCTTTCTTTCTTTCTTTCTTTCTTTCTTTCTTTCTTTCTTTCTTTCTTTTTTCCTGTGCTGTTTTGTTTCGGTTTGCTTGCTTCCTTCCTCGTTTTAAGAAATGTCTTTCTGCTGTAACACACCCTGGCCTGGAGCTCTGCAGGTAGCCCAAACTCACGGTCCTTCTGTCCGACACCGGCGTGCTATAACCACAGACACTTGAGAACTTCTCTTCCTCTTGCCAGGTGTGTCCCTTTTCTGATATTTGAGTTGATCCAAAAGGAGACCAGAATTTGATGAGTTGAGTACCCAGAGACTATACTTCACTCGCAGCATGTTTTCAGGGTAATGTTTTAGGTTGACCCAATATTCTGAGTTGCAGTCACAGGCAGAAGTGACCATAAGGACCGATTGACACACAGTTCAGTACTAGAGTACTTACCTTGCGTGCCAAGCATTATAGACACACAAAAAGAGAATCCTTCAGATATGGCTACAAAGTTACAACATCATCTCAGACTTGGAGAAGATTAAAAAATCTGGGAACAAATTAGCCTGGTGTAGACAGTAAGTTAAAGAGAAGTATCAGAGAGGAGTCAGAAAAGCCAGTAACTTTAAATCCTGTAAAGTTTCTTAATCAAGTTACACTATTATTTGAAACTGGCAAGACACCAATGGATTCAGTCCAAAGACATAATTTATGGTGTGTGTGTGTGTGTGTGTGTGTGTGTGTTTCATTTTCTTTTTTTAAGGGCATTAGGGTTTTAGTTCCTTTTCTTCCTTCTGCTTAAAGTCTCTGTCTCTCTCTCTCCCTGCCTCTTTCTGTCTGTCTGTCTCTGTCTCTCTGCCTGTCTGTTCCTCTTTCTCTTTCTCTCCTTCCCATTTTGGCAATCTGTTCCTTTCTTTTCTCAAATCCGTTTTCTTCCAATACGTGTAAAATGAAGCCAGTTCAATGGAGTCTTATGTCTTCCCTTTCCTCCAGAAGAACTTACTCCTCAAATAACTGAGCCAGCCCTGTATCTAGGAGCTGAAGGGCCTGAGTTTGTTCTCCCCCTCAAAATTCAGTTCTCTCTCTTACAGAGGAGCAGGGGTGTCTTAAAGTGGCTGGTTCACCCCTCATGACAATGGAACTCTCTCCCCCAGATGGCTTTCCTTCTTCCAGGTCCACACCTTAGACCCAGCCACCCCCACACCCCACAGTGACTCTTCCAGCCTGTCCCAAGGCCCTGGCCTCCTGGCTTTCTTCTCAGGAACGCTGGAGGCCTCTAACACCCTGGGAGTAGCACATGCATGCAACACCCCTCCCACTGGCCCTGCGAAATCCTGAGATCAAAGAACTCAGGGCCAGGTGTCTGTCCTCCGCCACAGGCCACAATTAATCAAACCGCCCAACTCACAAGAAGATCAAACCAGGCACCCCGCCAGCTGTTGGTTAAAGCTGGCCTTCAAGCTGCCCTCATTAAATTGGCCCCCCTTCTTGCCCTGTGAACATCTAGCTCTCAGCTCTCAATTCTCTCTCCCTCTCTCTGTCTCTCTGTCTCTGTCTCTCTGTCTGTGTGTGTGTGTGTATGTCTGTCTGTCTGTCTCTCTGTCTCTCTCTCTCTCTGTGTGTGTGTGTGTGTGTGCTCTCCACAGATTTTACAAATTTACCTTTTTGTCTCCATTTCTTTCTCTTGAGTCTCAACATTCTCTATACATATCCCTCCTGCCCCCTATTTTCATTTGTTTGGAATTCCAAGGGCCTCGGGCTCTTAAGCCTGAAGTCTTTCCCCTTCCAAGGAAGAAGTCCTCTGGAGCCCTAGGATGCTGCTGAAGGTACCAGGGTGCTTTGCTTGAGGGTATAGGAGAGCCATCCAGTCCTGACCCCTCTTTCAAGGGTAAGGATGAGTTCACCAAAGATGACTTGAGTTTTCTCATTCAGACCCAGGCACTCTACTGCACACACATACAGGTGCTCTAAGTCCAAGATCCCCCACACTTCCTATCTCAAAAGCGCTCTGAGCCTCAGAGGGGAATTCCCAGTGGAATCTCCATCTGGAGCCACCAGACACAGATACCTCCAGGAGAGCCAGTCTCACCCAGAACAAGGAACGGGGAACAAGCTCACCTCGGTGGTGCAGATGCTGTGACGGCCACACTCAGAAGGCCGAGACAGAAAGTGGGAGTTCAAAGATGCCCTGGACTGTATAGCAAGTTCAGGGACAGCTTGAGATAAAATAGTAAGATCGTATCTCAAAAAATGCAGAAGGAAGGGGAAGGAGGAAGGGAAGGGGAAAGGAAATAGAAAGAAGGAAGAAGGAACAAGGAGGGGGTGATATAGATGTGGGATTTGATCCTTTCTTTTCTCTCACATCTGCCTGTGAATGAACCAGAGGGATGAAGAGAGCTTGGCCTGACTCCTCACTCTGCTGATGTGTGTCTTGTCTACTACGCCGTTATACTTTTCTTGCAACAAACAATTGGCAGAAATGACACAAAACAAAGCAAAACAGAAAAAACCCAGGCTGCGGGACACAGCCCCTCTTCCTCGTACTCATCGACGTACATCTATGTATTTTTTTTTAAACTTGTTTTTCATCTCAGTGGTTCTAAGGCGTACAGGCGTGATACAACACAGATGGAGAGGAGCAGACAACGCTGTCGTGTGCACAGAAGACATCACACCACGTTGCACGGTTTCAGAAATCTTGGAAGACCTCAGGATGTAAAGTAGGATTTTTTTTTCTTTCCCTCTTTGGGTCTTTGCCCCTCCTTCCCTCTTCAGGGAGTTGGCATTATCTCTTTGTCTCTTCTCTTGCTTCTGTGGCCGTGGCCCCTGGATCACCTGCTGCTGTTAGGAACACTGTTGCTTTGCCTGGACCACTGGGGCACTGGGATGCCCTGGGCTTGACCCCACCTCTACCTGAGCTTGTTTCTGCAGCTGTGGTGAGGCAGAGGCAGGGAGGAGAAGCCATCCATCAACTCCACAGCCGCAGAGAGCTAAATGAGGCCTGGAAGGGTCAGAGCTGGTGCGCACTTGAGGGCCGTAGAGACAGGTGGGGGTTACAAATTGTTGAGATATCAGAGCTGCGCTTGATGGATGGTCCAGCAAGATGCTGTCCCTCAGTCTCCTCGGACAGCAGGACACAGCCTGAGCCCCTGGTCTCCCCCGACTTCCTCTGGCCACCCCGACAGACCCCTTTTCCCCACCTTTCTTTCTCCTGCCTACTCACAGTCCATCCATCAAGCTGTGACCCGAAGCTGACCTTTGCAGAGAATAGCCCAGCCTAAGAAGCATTTCTGGCCGAGACACCTCACCAAGGAGTTTTGTCAATGTTGGCCGGCCCAGGCCCAGCAACAACCACAACACAGCCAGTGTCTTATCTCCTGCCCACCTCTTCCCCAGGAGCCAGAAGCAAGGAGAAGGAGATACAGATCTCTTTACCAGGATTCCTGGTCATTCCTCCTGACCCCATCCATGTCTGCAGAGCCATGGGTGCCTGCCCATCTCTGCCGTTCATTAGTAAATAGGACTCTCCCTGTCTTCACTTTTTAAAAGATTTCACATTCGGCCATATTGGAGGAGGGGCTTGCAGAACCATCCCAGGGAAGCCAGCTAATGCTAGAGAAGGCAGAGAAGGGAAAGTCATTGTTGTCAACTATACAGTCACTGGTGTGCTGTGTTTCAGGATAGCTCCACACCCACGCCTAGGAGAGTAGCCCTGGTTAAGTCAAATGGGGCCCACAAAGCAAAAGCAAAACAGAAAGACCCTGATAGGTTAGGTCTTGGGTAGGGATGAGGACTTGGTGGAAGGAAGCTAAAGGTGGAGAGGGGAGTGAAATAAGGGGAAGGGGGTTATGTATGTGTGAGTAAGATCAGACTGTGTGTGATATACATCTATGAATTGTTGAAAGATAAACTAAGATTTTAAAATGCCCTTTCAAGCTAGCATTTCAAGAAAGGCACTGTGAGCTCCTGTAGAGTAGACTTCTACCCGGGACTGCCAAGTCTGGGTAACATGGCATAGCAGTGTGAGGAAAAAGAGGCTCAGGGCCTGAGCAGAGGGCTCACTAGACAGCTTCTCGCTGGCTCGGGGACATGCCCATCTCCGTGGGGCTTCCTTTTTTTGGAGACCACACAGGTTGCCAGTTGTGACATCGCCCCAGTGCCATGGAACAGGGAGCGGGGATGGGCAGGCATGTTGGGGCAAACAGTGATGGAGGATGGTTGATAAAATGACTATTAGGCTTTAAGTTAATGAATCACAACTGCAAGAAATCATGATAATCCAGCAGGCATTAGTGACAGATTAGCTTCAAAGCCACCATGAAAGTACCACAGTGCCTACCCAACGGCACGATTAATTCTCCCAGTGTATAATGGCTTGATGGGGAACCAGGCACTAACAGAGTCTTGAAGGAAAGCCATGAAGAAATCCCAGGGCGCCAGGGGCACCATTACCCTGCCTGGCCCACATGGTTTCCACTCTGCTTGGAAACAGCTACACCCACCCAGACTCTGGGACAAGTGGCAGCAGATCTGACTAGCCTCGGAGCCTGCTCGCTTGCTCCCTCCCAGGAGGCAACGGATCCCAGGCCCTAGGAAGTTGAGTCACCAATAAAACACCTCATACAGCGAGTGCCCGCGCGCGCTGGCGATTGAAGAGCCCGGTCCCAGTCACCTGACTGAAGGTTTATTGTGAAGAGACCTAGAAAGAGTCTTGAGCCAGGAAACTCTACACCACCTTTGTGAGGTGAAGGCAGTCCATGCATGCCTACACCACCAGCTGCTCTCCCTACAAGGATGCAAATATGTATCTGTCACCAAGCTGTGCCCCCAGGGACAATGCGCATCTCTATGCATACTTCTGCATTTGCCACTCTGGCTCTCTGCCCTTTAAAGATAGGAAAAGGGAAGTAAGCGGCCTACAGACAGGCTAGTGCTGTGTAGACCAGGCCTACACACCCCTGTCTCTCCACTTCTCTATTCAGCTCCCTTCAGCACTGTACCTCCTGCCTCACCTCACCAGAGAGGCTAGATTGGGATTCACTGAACACCACTTTCCCTGAGGAAGATAATACCTCAGTCTTGCTTCCTCGGCCTCCTGCTCCTGCCCCACAGCAGCAGACAAAACAGTAACGCAGAGGCAAGAGACCCAGCCTCCCTGCCTCTCACCACCATACAGAGGACCCGTTCCCATGGTCTAGCCTAGGGCACTTAACCTCACCTGCTTTCTGTCTCGCCTTTTGGTTGGGACAGAAGGAATGTTGGAGGCAATGCCAGCTTGAATGCTGAACCCCTGAGAACTGAGCATCCTGACCCCTTGAGATCCCTCCCCATCAGTCTTTCCATGACCTTCACTAGCCAAAGCCTCTTTGCAAAGGGTGCCCAAACTCCATTCCAAAGGAAGGAAACCCCGTCCGTGGCCTGCTCGGCTTCCCATAAATATGGAGGCAATTAACAGAAAGCCCAAGCCCAAGAGGAATTCTTAGAGTCGTGTTCATCTTCATAATGATGAAGAAAACCCCTCAGGGGGCCTGAGTCACTGCTGAGGTAGTAGGCTGTTACTGATCTGATTAACTAGAACTCCCACAGAAACATGCAGACCCCTCCCAAGCAGCCTTCCTCCCAACCTACACCACTCCAAGGGCTTCTGCCATGGAGGTCCCCTGCCAGGCTATCACTGGGCATCAAAGAAGTCTTGGTCTTCTGTCAAAGCATCAATGGACTCCAAATTTTCCAGACCTCTATACTCATTCTGAATTCCTGAACCCAAGGCCAATCACCATTTCATCAGTGAAGAGTGCCTTCTGCTGAGCATCATGGGAAAAGTGAAAGGGATCTTTCATCCCCGTGAAGCACTGGGTCCCTACATGCCATGATCCAACATCTGGCTGCAGCGTTGCATGCTCTAAATGGGTCTTCAGCTGGTGACTTCTTTTGTTATGGCCCAGGCATCTCTTGAAGCCCCATTCTCTTGAGTTGACAACCCTATGTGTGTCAAGGAGACCTTGACACATTTAGTTACAAAGCCATAAAAAATGTCAGGATTGGGACAGGCTTCCCAGCCATGTCTCCCACCCTTCCCTAAACCTTGTCCCATCTGCCTTCAGCTCCTCTTGAGGCAAATATATAGCTTCTATTTCAACATGCTGTGCCCAGCGAAAGCTCAATAAATGTTTATTGATGGTGGTACCCATGATACATTAACAGCCAAAGCTATAAAATTAAAGTTTCACACAAGGAGAGACCCCGGTGAGAAAGAAACTGCTGCATAAAGTTGAAGATTTCTCAAAGTGGCAAGTGCTCACAAATATATGCATACTGTGTCAAACTGAAGACTACAGTTCTCTACCCAGCCCACGCAGAGCCTCAGGAAACACCCTCCTGAGGATACTCCTGCTTTATGGGTGTCGTGTTCGGCTTCTCTGAGACCCACCATCTCAGTCTGTCAGGCTCCAGAACACTCTATCTTTGTTTCCTAGAAGGAACAGGGGCCAACAAAATTCTTACCATGGTGGAAACTGAGGGGCTAAGACAAGGTCCAACCACTGCTGGCTGCCCTGTTGCCTGATCTCTGTAGGTTTATGACCAAAACTATGCATGGAAAGAAATCTTTTCTCTTTATATGTTGATTGTCTGGATATTTGTTACAGTAACAGAAAGCCAACTTTCTGACACAATGACTTACATTTTGAAGCAAAAGCCAGGAAGTGTCCCCATAAAAAATGAATGGAGATACAAGAAGCCTAAGGCCTTGTGAACGCCAACAAGTGATTACCAGTCATCAGACAGTCCCTGCCTACCCCAATGTGTTTATAGATATGAATTGCAGGTGTAAGAGACTCCATAGTCCTGTTTTAGAACTGCTAGCATTTCTGCTTATCAGGACAACCCAAGAGTAGCATTAAAGATGGCTTAGCATTGGTCAGTCTCAGCTCCTCAGACTCTTGGTGTAAATTCAACAGGGATGGGGATGGAAGCATGGAGTGCTATATCAGGGTAGGGGAATAAAGATGGAGTCTCTTTTAAACGAGCCCCAGAGTAGACTAGAGGTCAATTAGGAGAGGACCCTGCAACTCTGGAAACCCAAGGGAGGACAGCTCATGAGCTGGGGAGGTTTATGAGCTAAAAGGAAACTTAGCTAGCTTAAAAGGAAAAAATGGAGATAGCCTTCAAACAGGCTAGGGGCTGCTGACAGCATCAAACGGGTAAGATTGTACATGTGGCTCAGCTCCTGGAAGCCTCGTCCATACCCGGAGACTCTTCCCCTGGAGGAAGCCATTTTGAACCTGGCTTTGCTCAACCTAAAGCATTCTCACACACTAGACAGCAAGGATAGAGAAGGAAGGTTGGACCCAGAGCAGAAGCCCAAGATGGAATCTGGACCCTGCCCTACCTGTTCCCTGCTTTAGCCTTTGAGCCATAGGTCTGCCTGCCTCTCCTAGTAAACCCCTGAGCTCTAGACTGTCCTGTGTGTTCCGACTCTGGTCCCCTGTGTTGGCCAGTTCTCACGAACCTCTTATGTTGGTGATTGACAAGCAACTTGAGCTAAGAGGACAGAGGGACAATAAACATTTGGTGGCATTGCCTGGTGCCAGGCACTCTTCTTGTTGGTATCCTCCCTCAGGAAGCTCACAGTGTGTCCACACACAGAGGGAGAACACCCACAGTCCACTTGGCAAGGCTCACTGGCCTCTTCCCAGCCTGAACTGGCTTCTGCGGCTGCTGAATGATGCTCGCATTTGTGCTGTATGTTCCTGCCCAGATGGGTGTCTGATCTTGTCCTGGCCAGTTTTTCCACATAAGGGGACCTGGTACAGTTTTATAGGAACCCAGTTGTTCCCTGGAGCCAGACTCTAATGCTGCCCAGATGCAGCAAAACAGAAGGGCCATTCAAAAACAACCGAAACATCAACACACTTTGAAAGCGGTCTGTTAGCACTTGTCATGAGCACAATAAAAAATACAATGGAACCATCAGAAAGTAAGAGGTATTCGGGCTTTAAGAACTTGGCTTTGATGACTTAGAAAAGCAAAGAAAAGGGGCAGAACCAGTTTCCACTTGGGCTGTGGCTTGTTTGCTCTGCTTATCTGAAGTCAGAGCTAACAATGCTCATCAAACCAAAAGACCTCTAAGTTTCTCCTTTGCCACTGGCCCCTGAACAGAGCAGTATTAGCTTCTGGAACCAGCCGGCGTCAGCACACGGCTCCTAGACACCTGTCTGACAATCCCACTCTCAACTGTGACCCTTGACCCTAAGAACAGATCAGATCATCTACTGGAATGATCTTTTGCAGCTAGGGTGGAGGACTGGGGATACCGGAGAACAATGGGACCCACTTCCCTCTCTACTGTAAACTACCCTATCTGTCACCAGTTAGCCAGAGCAGGACCGGAAGTTCTGTCGTTCTGCCTGAGGCCTGGCTGTGTATACTTGGCTCCCGCCCCTGGAGCAGGAGGCTGGAAGAGAAGTGTCACCATCAACCCTGCAGACACTAGACACGCACAGCCTGAATTCAGTCTGCACGGCAGATGCAGAGCAGGTGATGTCTGCGTCACTCAAGGTCATTTCCCCACGTCTCTGTGGCTCAGGCACTGCTTAATTCCCACCCATGGGCGCTGTCTCAGCGGTCTATCAAGTTACCTGTCGGTGACTTCAGTAAGCTTAGTCCATTCCGGTGCAGTACGCCTAAATGTTGACTCTAAGTAAAGAAAATAAGAGAAATAGCCAAAGGAATTGAGGACTTGACAATGGGAGAGGCAGGTCCCTAAAAGCCCTACTGGTCAGAGTGGGGGACCTGGAGGTCCAAGACATTGGGTTCGGGGGAGGGGGGATTATTTGTTTGTTTGTTTGGTTGGTTAGCTGGTTTGGGGGTTTTGGTTTGGTTTGGGGTTTTGTTTTTTTTGTTGTTGTTGTTGTTTTGTTTTTTTCTTGCTTTCATCCACGTACCCTCTTGTGCCCCATTTCTTCCTAAGTCCGCAACTGTCCAGTCTACTGGACCCACTGAGACATGAATCAGGAAACCCTACCTTGTTCTTCCCTCCTGCCTGAAAGAAATGGGGAAGAGAAACAGATGTCAGAACTAAGGAACAAGATATACCTGGACTAGGAACCCTCTGTCTCTGCCCCAGGCCTGGAGACTGCCATCCACTCTGTCATAATCCTTCCTGGCATTTACAGTGGCATTTGCCAACTCCTTCTGAATCCAGTTGCTGACCTGGAACAGGCTGTTACCAATTCAGCAGTAATGGTAAAACTAAACACCTATAATGTGATCCACTTCCCTTTAACCACTTCAGACATCTGAGCAGGTTAAGCTTGCAGCCAAAAGCCTCCATTTCCCAAGATGCCTTTCAGTCTCCCAGGGCCACCCAGCTCCTGTCTCCCTGAGCCAGGTGGGGATGGAATAGCCAGCACCCAAGCAGCTTCACCCTGGGACTTTCCACAGAGGCCGCCTTTCCATAAATAAGCCTGTGGTGGTAAAGAAGGGGGTGGGGGAGGGGAAACACAGGTTTGTTGTTTTTTTGAGTCAGAGAAAGCTGTAATTCAAATCTTAGCCTTAGCACGCACTCGCTGGCTGCTTGCTGAAGGCTAGTTCCTGTAACAGCTGTAAAAGACCAAAACTGATCATGGTTAGCAAGAGCCAGCTTTGAGACTAACAGAGTATATGTGATAAACATCAGCTGCTGGGCCAGCAAGATTGCTCTGTGGGTAAAGGCACTAGGCACCAAGGCTGATGACCGGAGTTTGATCCCTGGGACCCACAGGGTAGATGGAAAGAACTCTAGCAAGCTGTTCTCCGACAACATGCACACACACACACACACACACACACACACACACACCACAAACAGGTGAATAAAATTAAAACTAAAACCAGTGAGATATCAAGTCCCCGATGCTCACCTCGTGAGAGACTTAACCGAGTTGTTCTCTGACCTCCGTGCAAGGGCTCTCAGGCTTAAGTGATAATAATGTGATTTTTAATTTTTTTAAATGAGTAAATTAAAAAGAAAAATGTATCAGCTCCTGTGTCCTTCTCGCCATCCACTACAGCTGGTAATCAATCAATGGGACAATATTCACTGGATGCCAAATACGTTGCCCAATAGGGTGGGTGTTCAAAGAATAGACGTAAACAAGCCGGGGTCACTACCTTGAGGGAAGATCCTTTAAAAAAGCAAAGAAAAAACTACTACACAGAAACAACAATATTATAATAAGGAAGTACTTGTACTTGGGCTGGGGATCATTGACTTCACACCATGGCTTAGACTTCACACCACGGCTTAGACTTCACACCACGGCTTAGACTTCACACCACGGCTTACTGGCTCTGTGAACTTGACCCCCGTCAGTCTTGATTTTATTTTTCCCCCATTGGTAAGAGGAGAAAAATATTGCCTCTCTCATGGATCTGTGGCCAAATTAGAATAAATGACCATTACATGTAATGTGAAGGCTATTTCTACCTCATAGAGGTGGTCTACAGATTCAACACATTAGTATATATAAAACTTTTCAAGCAGAGCTATATAAATGTTAGCTGTTATTGCCTTGGAGAATATTAGCTTCCTGAAGGAAGGACTTGGGGCTGCCTTTATATGCAGTGACACATTCCCAGAAGAACAGAGGCTCACCCCACAGTTGTCAATATCAACTGAGTGAGTTCACGAATGAGCTAACCCTGAACTGTAGCAAAATCCATTCTGAGGAAGCTTCCTGTAAGAGGTGTGATGTAGCCGGGTAAATAGGGTTCGTGCTGAGATGGGGAAGGCCCGGGCATGCAGAAGAAAACGGACTGGGGTGGAGGGTGGGGGGTACCAAGCAAGAAAGAACATTGAGTGGAACCAGAAACCTCGAGCAGTCTAGGACAGGTCAACTAAAAACTACCAGTCAGGCAGAGGCAGACTGTGCAGGAGCTGATCTTAGTGAGATCAAACGCAACCTGGGAAACATACCCAAGAGACACTTAAGGGAGCATTTGACAAAAACAACTTCTACTAGCCCCTCCCAAGGCCTCCAAAGTCGCTGGGTCTGATCCAAGCCGGAGCACCAAAAATATCATTTCCCATGAGCCTTCCCCCTCTGGGGAATGTCCCATCACATGGGTGCCTACTTTGCCTGTAGGATTGCCAGCCCACTTGGAGAGCCAGGCCACCACACCAGTGAACTCTGACCCCCATCCATCCCAGCAGGGGCTAGGGAAGCTTTTACAGCTTCAAAGGTCCTGGTAAATGTTAGCCAGCAACCTCCTCCCAACCCCCACTCCCCACCTCTTTACCCTCCAGGCCACCAGGGGTCAGGGACTGGGGTCACACCTGGCCAGACCCCCAGATCCCAAGGCCTGTCATCCCTTCAGCAGCTGGCTTTTGCAACAACCCTTCCCATCCCCATATGTGGACCTAGAGGCTGGAGAAGAACGGCCCACAGAAAAGAGACCCCTGAAAAGGATCCCTTTGGAAACGGGCTCCAGCTCTCACCCTGGAAGAAACCGGTAGAGACTTATTATTTCTTAGACTATCAATCCTGCAGGTTTCAGTGACCTTTCCCTGACCCCCCTGGGCCTGCTCAAGGCAGGAAGGCGGGTTAACTTTTACCAGCCTCCCTTGGAGGAGCATGCTAATAGGCACCCGGAGGGAGTGAGGTTCACAGAAGTGTCACAACCCAGGCAGTGCTCAGCCAGGCCACCTCCACCCAGCCCTAGGGAGCCACGCCCAAGCTGCAGGCCAACTACCCACTCCTTCACGCCAGTCACAGGGAGTGTAAGGAGCAGGGCTCTGGGCCTACAAAAGCACACATGCCCAGAGGATCTGCCACCACTGTGGACATGACTTTCAGTCCCACGCAGTCTTCAATTTCCTCTGCAGATGGCTTTCAAGATGTTAGGGCCTCCACCACCATCACTGCCACCACCACCACCACCCCAGGCATGGGCAGAGTCTGGCCCACCATTTTAAGACAAGCAATGGTATCCCTGCAGAGATGGGTAGGGCTTGGCAGGGCAAAGACTAGAAGCAGGGCAATAGCTCTGCCCTGTGGCTACCTGTGGTCACCATTACTCGGCCTGTGCTGTGGGAATGGAGCCTGGCAGGGCAGCCTCTGCTCCTCCCTCATTCCATTTCCAACCAGCTCTTAGCTAAACCTCCCCCATTGGTTTCTAGCCAAGGTGATGAGGCCTAGGTGAGTCTAGCAGGCTATAGGCCAGAGCCCGGATGGATGGCGGCTGAAGTCCTACCAATGTGGTACTGTGTGACTTGGGAAGTACTTAGACTGTCTGTGCCTTGGTTTCCACCTTTCAAAACAAAGTGGAGGGAAGGAAGGCATTGGTTTGTTGTTGTTGTTGGTTAGTTGGTTTTTGTTTTGTTTTTTTTAAACACCCTTCCTGTTCTCCATTCCCAATGGGAGCTCCAGGTCCCCATTACTTCTGGGTTCTTACACACACACACACCACCCACCACCGTCCTTGGTTACCCCCACCTTATTCTTCAGCTCCCACCACAGAACTCTACAGTCAGGGGATTATCTGGCCTAATCCCTTTATTTAAAGAGCAAGGTCACTGGAATCCAAGACATGACTTAGCTCAGTGATCTTGGCCCAGATGCCTCCTGCAGAACCGGGCCTGCAGTGAAAACCTCTTGGCTCTTGGTTCCTTGGGCTTTGCCAGCTCCAGCCGAGTGCCCAGTCAACTTCACCTCCTCAGGAGGAACACATCAAATCTCTTCCTGGCTATCCAGACCTCCCTGGGGACTACTCGTTACCCCCAACAGGTACCAGGATTTATAGGGACCCAGGCCCACCCAACCTCAGAAAGCTCCCTCACACCCCACCCCTACACAAATTCTTTACACTCTCTGGCTTCCCCCAATGCTTCCTCCCCACACCCCTCAGGCCCGGCTTGGCTCTGCAATGTGTCTCTTTGCAATGTGTCTGCTTCTGCCTGCTCATGAACCCATCCCGGACTTCAGGGCTTCTAACAGAAGCTATGCGCGGCCTAGGCCCTGTGGTCACAGAACCTGGCAGCCTGAGGCAGAATTCTGGCCCCATCTGCCTCTGGCTGAGAGGAGACAAAGCAAGCTACTTAACTTCATCGTGTTGCTGATTCTTGTTCCAGTGAAGGACTCTAACATGAGCTCCATCCACAGCCAGCCCCTGTGAACACATGAGATTACTAACACAACACAGTGCACAAGTGTGTGTGTATGTTTGTGTGTGTGTGTGTGTGTTTGTGTGTGTGTGTGTATGTGTGTCCCCATGAATATATTCTTTCCCTTTAGACTTTAAGGTTCTCTGAATTGAGTGCAACAATGTGTTTCTTGGTTCCTTCGAGAACTACAGTGTTGTAGAGAAAGAGATATTGAAAAGGGCAATGGATACATGCGTAAGAACTCAGTATCAAGAGCACCTGAGCTCTGGATTGGCCCAGCTGTGACCTGCAAACCAGCAATGCTGCCTTTGGACAGGGGGCTTCCCAGCACAGATTCCACACACCAAGAGCTCCTTCCCACACCCTCATCACCAGTGAAACCTTTAAACTGTCGGTTCACCTGCTCTGCTTGATGTCTAGCTCAGACCCTTCCCCTGCAGACAAAAGGCTCCTGCGTGATTGATGATGACAGTGACCTGCCACTGACCCTCCCCCCTCACCCCCTCAACCTGGGTCCTGCTGCTACCCACAAGCCCCTGGGTTCAGCAGCCTCCATGATTTGAAATGCCAGATGCCTGCTTCATGAGCGGCTGGTTTTCCACATCTTGCCAAGTAGAATCTTATTGAGAGGATTGAGTTGGGTGGTGGGGAAAGTTCTTGGCCTGGTATTGTTACATTGGAACTATTCAGTAAATGGTACCGTTGGGGAGGGTAGCCCTAGGAAGACAGCGGTTGTACACGAGGAATGAACCGAGTTCCACTTGCCTTCCTTACAGCAATGCTTCCCCCAAATGCTGGCATACCAAGCCGACCTCCCCACTATGCTCCTGCCCACAGCTTTTGGTTTCGCTCCACCCTCGCCCAGAGCCTCTCTAGCAGGCTCTTCAGGGCAGGCCAGTCCCCGGAACTGCCTCCTCCTCAGGCATTGGTTATTTGAGGTATTCCTTATTCGCGGACTGCCTGCTCTCCTTGCAGAAGAATCTGTCTCCACTAAAGCACCAAGCATTCCCATGCCGTAACTCTAAAGCCACTTAGTCACTCATTTATTTACGTTTATTTGCCAAGTCCAAAAAAAAAAAAAAAAGAAAGAAAGAAAGAAAGAAAGAAAAAAAACCTTGTTGAAGTGACTTCCTGCCATCAAATCCTGATGGAGTTCACAGTGACCACCATTTGAACAGCCTCTTGGGCCCCCTGCTGCCATTTTAAACAGTGATGACGATGCAGGTTCTGAAACCTGCACCACGGAACAGACTAGAAAACAAGAATCAAGAATGGTGGCAGCCCAGTTTTGCCACCGTTTCTGCTTATGCTGGGTAAACGGTACTGGAAAAGAAGGGGCGTGTGTTCAAGAAAGCAGAAAATAGAGGGGTACAGCATTTAACAAGAAAGGAGGTTTGGCTTACCAGAATTCCAGCCCTGCCTCATGCCAGGCACCTATCTCCAAGAGTCTCTCTCTCTCTCTCTCTCTCTCTCTCTCTCTCTCTCTCTCTCTCTCTCTCTCTCCCTCTCCATCCATTTTTCTCTTCCCCTCTCCCATATCCCCTCTCTACTTTGTCTCTTCCCTCTCCCTCTTTGTTTTCCTCCTCAAATGTGGAGGACTTCAATGACATCAGAAATGAGAACGCAGTAAGATCCGTTAAGAGCAGGGGAGAAATGGAAATTGTAAAGCTAGGCAGAATGGAGGCATGCCCAGGAGCTTTGAGTCCAGCCTGGGCTACAAAGCAAGACCTTGCCTAAAAAGGAAGAGTAAGAGGAAGAAGAAAAAATAAGTATACTACAAAGCAGAAACAAGACAATCCTGCTCCAGAACATCTAAGAACATTCCACAGACAGCTGGCCTTGGGAGGGCAATGGGGCGGACGGGGATTTCCCAGGCTTTGATTCCAGAGCACCCGCCCCATGGGACAAGGAAAGTTCCCCTGAAAGAGCCCCATAGATGTGACTACATCTGCACTCCGTTCCTCATCCTGAACACTGGCATCCTGCCGCTGGCAAAGGGGCGCTGTGGCCAGAGGCACCAAGGAAAGGCCTTAAGAACTAAAACATGGACCCAACACTAAATGGGCTCCTCTCTTCTCCCTTGAGCAAAATGAGCTGAGGGAGAAAAAAAGGGGGCGGTTGGGTAGTGTGGTCCAAGCCTACTGAGTCGCTGAGTGAAATTACAGGGCCCTGCAAGGGATGATTAACAGCCCGCATGGTTTTCTGCTTCACAGCCATTACTCACTGCAAACCTGGGGCTTCTCGGTTACATAGCCCGGCGCAGGCCGACCATTTTTTCCATTGACTGAAAACACATTCTGACTGAAAACAAACTTTGGATCCCCGAGGCTTGGCAGGCCCTGGGTCCTTCTCCATATTTAATCAACGGGAAGCTAAACACTTTCAATCTACGATGGCTCATTTGGACGGGGTCTCGGGGCTTTTGCTCGGGTGCCAGATATAATAACTCTCCTCTCTCTTTTCTAAGGCCTATTTTATAATTTTGCTGTTTTTCAATGTCAAACTCATCTTTTGAAGAATTTTTATTGGATTTCCTGCTAGACTTCAACAAGGATTTTTCTTGCTTTGGCTGAAATATCAAGCAGAAGAGGGGGGAAAAACTCAATCATCATCTTGGAAAGTCAGGATGGTGCGTGTGCTTGGGGGCGGGGCGGGGGCAGGGGCGGGGGCAGGGGCGGGGGAGGCCTTTGTCTGTTTGCACACAAACAGGTTTCTAGAAGGCTGGAGTCCCGTTGCCAGCTTCCAGGGTCCCTCTAACTTCTGAATCGTGGGGTGAAAGTCGACCAGGCAGCGTGAGGGTGATGGATGGGCATACCTAGCAAGTTGGCGCTGGATGTGAGTGTGGCAGCCAGCCAGAGGGTAGACACAGCTCTAGGAGATCTGGGCACGAGCGGGTGACACCCCTGGATGTGCCCGACTGTAGAGATCACAGGAAACACCGAAGGATGGGGAGACACCCCCCACTTGAGAGACAGCAAGATGACTATTTCAAGGTAGTAAAACCCAAGACTGGGCGGGGAGGCACGGCCCAGAGGCCTCACCAGGCTGTCGGCTTCCCAACTCCGGGCAGCAGCAGAGGTTTGATTTTCCTTTATATTCTTCCCCAGGGGAAGCAGCTTGCCAGTGAGTGACAGCTTTTGTTTGCTCGTGTTTTGCTCTCCTCCCAGAGTCAACTTTCAGAATGTACCAGAATGTTCCTTCACACTCGACGTTTTCTTTTCCATGTTGTCTGAGGGGGTGGGGGGAGGGGAGGATGGGAGCAATTTTCAGAGTATCATCCAGAGAAAAGCAGTTTGCTCTTGTCCCTTAGTGAGATGGGAACAAAGAAACCTTCGATGCATCTTTTTCAATTCATATATATATATATTTGCCCTCTGGTGCTAAGAAGTCCAAGTCGTAACTAAGGTTGCAGTTTAGAGAGTCACCGTTTACAGAACACTATCTCCTGTTTGCCCACCTTTGTATTCCCACAGCAACCATCGGAGATAGACAGGGATCACAGTTTAAGAGACGAGCAAGCAAGATCCACACACAGAGTGATCTGCCCAAGCCTTACAAGTAGGGATTCAGATAGGAATCGAAGTGAGTGGCTTTTCTCTTGGCAGTTCTGAAGACTGAATCCACAGTCTCACCTTTACGAGGTATGTACTTGCTATTACACTACATCATCCCCACCGACTGTTATTTTGGTCTCACTAAGTTGTCACGGCTGCCTTTGAACCTGCCTTGTAGCCCCTCATAAGACTTGAACCTAGTAAGATTCTCCTGCCTCAGCCTCCTGCGTGGCTGGGATTATGACTCTGTACCACTAGGCACTTGTATCTAATATGCTACAATAAACATTTGGGGCAGGGGAGTATCCTGGTGTTCATTTAATAAAAGCATCCCCCTCCCCCTTTGCTGGGGAAAGTTTCCCTGAAGAAATTATCTGAACCAACTAAACACACTGAAAGCAGAAACACTGTAGCTTCCCCCATGTGCCCACTAATTGCAGAACAGTTTTATTGCAGGCCTAGTACAAAATAGGCTTCCAAGGCAACTAAGCCACTTCTACTAAGAGAACAGGACATCTATACGTCAGGTGAAGCAAATCACTTGTAGAATACTCAGTCAGAGTCCAGTCCTGTGCTAGTATATTGTAGGATGCTACAGGAGGAAACGGATGCTGTCCTGACTCTAGAGCTTTGCACCGCCACGCTGAGGAGGTAGACCAGATAGATGTAGGTTCCTAGATCTGTGCAGAGATTAGAGTTCATTCATCTAAGTCCCTCATTTACCAATGAGGCAGGACAGATGGATGATCAAGGAACCAGGAGAAGAAATGGGGAATACGTGTGCAGCCGTCGGAGAAAACAGTAGCCAGGGGGATGCTCTAGAAAAACAAAGCTTGATCTCACCCTGGAAGTGTGTGCAGGATCAGATGAATCAGTAAAGGGGGAAGCTTGATTGTGGTACCCATGCCTCTGCAAGGAGGCCAGAGTGCAGGACTAGGAGGAGACAGGGGAGGGAGCCAGATGGAGCTAGGTCATGAGGGTCACAAGCACAGGAAGAATGACAAGGCCAAGGAGAAGTCACTTGGAAGGGCAGGGTCCCATATACCAAGACCAGTGAAGCCTGCTCCCTATAGTTTCTTCCGGATCCAAGACCATGCAGAGTTCTCCTGGGTTAGTTATCCCGACTCTCCTTGGCCTCTTCTGTCATTTCTGCGGGTGCCCTGTGTAGCCTCTGTGTTTACCCCAGTTCTTACCACGCATCCTCTGTGTGGCCATCCAGGAGGTACAGGGCAAGGACTGACTTCACTGGGCAGAAGAGGAAAGGGGGAAGAATCTGCCCTGCGGTCAGAGCTGTAAGACAGGCAAACTGAAGATGACAACCTTCTTCTCAAGGTGCCAGAGATGCTCTTAACAAATGATGTGCAGAGCACCTGTTCTCCATCATCCAGAGAGCCAAACTGAAGGGCTTGACAGCTGAAAGAGAGCTCTCCAAGCCGCTGGCCAGCTAAGGCTTGAGTACCTCCATCCTTCCATGCTTCTGTTCACACGGTGGCTCCCCTTGGGAATTGTATCCTGTAAGCACGCATGCTTCCCCGCTCCCTTAATCAAGACTAGGAGAAGGACACACCAGGATCTACTGACCCACAGTCTCAGGGCGTGGATTTAGGAGCTATTACAGCCAATACTGTGAATGTTCACCAAAATGTCGTTGTCACTCTGCTTCCAAATAGAAGCACTTCTGAAACGCAGAGATGCCTTTGTCCCCAACCCCCATCCTAGCCTGCAACTCCATCAGCAACTCACACTGCATCTTCCTTCCTCCTCTGTAGAAATACTCCTACTGCCACGTAGGAGCCTAGCTTCTTCAAGCCTACCGAACTGATCCTGGCTTAATTTCCTAATGGAAGACAGACCAGACACAATAACCTTCTTTCCTCACTGAAAGGCTCCAAGGATTGAAGCTTCCTACCCGACTACACAGCCTCTACACAGTCCCTCTCTCCACCGCACACACTCTACCTGTCTTCTCTCCACTCCTCCATCTCCATCCATTCCCACCCAGCCAGCCTCTCCGACCGCCTGTCTCTTCCCACCTTGCGCATCCCTTCACCCCAGGTTTTCATAGCCTCCAAGGGCCGTTCCCTTCCTTCCTTCGTTTCCTTGTACAGTCTCCCTTTGTTCTCAGCGCGGCCTCCATTTTCTCCTCCTCTCTCCTCTGCTGCTCGAGGTTAAGAACATGCTATGGTATTCCATAAATTACTTGGCAAGCGCAGATGACAAGAACAGAGTGTAATTCAGATTAAAGTCGCCCTCCAGCTGAAATGATAGTTTATTAAATAAACGGCAATGCTGCCCATCAAGTTGGCTGGCAACTGGCCTCTTGTATTAATCTTCCTCGGGGTGATTTAGGATCCACCTGGGTCCTCTGAGAAGATTCTCCCATCATTTCCTTCCCATCTCTCTGGATCAGGCTGCTGGGCCTGGTGCAGTTGACAAATTCCCCAAGTAATCCCTCAAAAGATTGGAGAACGCTCAGAACGCACCATTAAATTTATTCTCCATGCTTTAAGAGACCCAAACTATGTCCAATAAATAAGTGTCCCTGTGATTTACTGAAATGCTCCTCTGATTTAAAGTTATAGGGGGGAAATATAGAGCCCCTGGGAGCCCAGGACCAGCCTTGCAAGTGAGACCAGATGTGAGATTTCTGTCCAGGGAGGAGAGAAGAAGGGGGAAAAAAACCAGCCCAACTGGTGGAGGTTTGAAAGTGACAGTGTCTGAACCCTGGTTCTCAGCTTTAACATAAAAGGTCCCCAGTTGAGCATTCTTTCTCACAAAATTTATTGTAGTTGTAGTTAGAGGGGGAACCATCAAAAGAGTAATTCTGGCCCTTGTTTTGCACAGCTCTTTTGATAAATATGATACTTAGAAATATGCCTCCCACTAGACAGGAAAGCCATATAGTTAAAATGAAGTAATATGTCAGTAAACTCACTAGAATCAAAGCCAAAATGAAACCTGTAAAAGGAGAAGGGGAAAAAGGCTGCACTTAGAAATGCTCGCTCGACCAAGCCGAGGAGAAGGTGGAGATTAAGAGCTGTCCTTTATTCGGATATTTTTATCTGCAGAGTTAAAAGCGGAGATTTATTTTTAAAGGGGGCTATTTATGTTCCGATCTTCAACAGATGGGTCTGTGTTCCTGTCTCTCTCACGCAGCCCAGCTCAGCAGAAACAGCTTCTCCAGGCAACTCAAACTTACCCAAATGCAGGAAAAAATTGAAATTTGGGGAAGTGGAACCTTTAGAGCTAGTTTTTGAGTATTGAATCTGCTAGCTATACGGGTCGAGATGCAATAACAAAAAAGAAAAACAACTGCCTCTGTATGTGTGTATGTGTGTGTGCATGTGTGTGCATGCCTATGTGTGCATGTATGTACATATGTGTATGCCTATGTGTGTACCTGTATGTGTGTGCCTGTGTGTGTTTCGAGTGTGTGCACATGTGTGTGTATGTATGTGTGCAAGTGCATGCTTCCCAAAGCAGTAGTAAATGAGTACCATCAGTGGTGGATGTCCACTGTTATCCGTGGTTTGGATGTAGAATGTCCCAAGGCTCCCGTCTTGAAAGCTTAGTCCTCCGTGCAGTAGCGTTCAGAAAAGTTGGACAGCTTAAAATGTGATCCGATCATTAGGGAACTCTTGGACAGTCTGAAGTTGAATGGGCTATAGGTGGTAGGACTTTCTGGAGGAAGTAGGTCATGGAAGGGATGCCTTTGAGAGATGTGTATCCTCTTTGGGGTCTCTCTTTGTCCTCTTGGAGCTCTTTCTCAGCTGCCAGGAGATGAGCAAAGCTCTGTGGCACGCCCTATCCCATGATGCTCTACCTCACCATGGCCACAAAGCCATGGCACCAACAGCCCCTGATTAAAGCTCTAAAACTGGCAAAACATACCTGTGCCCCCCCTTATATGCTGTTTCCCTCAGGTGTTTTGCCACCCAGATGAAGACTGAGGGACAAGTTCAATTAGGATCGACTTCTTGACTAAGTCCCTGCCATTTGTGAATGGCCGACTTAGAAAATACCTCTCCTGCACTTAGAGAGAGAGCATATTTGGAGTTAGTCTCCTGAAGAAATTATCCATCCCCCCTCTCCAGATGTTTCTCTTACTCTTCTCTGTAACTATGCCACACAAAAACAAACTCTGTGGTTCCATCAGTAACTGGGTGAGATGTTTCATAAGGACAGGCCTCCCTGGACATCCCAGGTCACCCTCTCACTCTCTGTCATCAGGCACTGGCCTGTGGAGCTTCCTGGAGGTCATGCCCTAGGAACCCTTTCCCTTGGTTATGTCTTCTTCCCAGGCACTCCCTCGTCCCCAGAACAACACCTTACGGAATGAGAGGGCATCGTGTCTTCCATCCCCTGGTCAGGAGGCAGAAGATCTATCTGTTCTTCATCTGCACCACAGTTTCCTCACTCCACCCCTCCTGGGATGAGTACCAAAAGGCTGAGACTTGCTGAGTTGCACGTTACCATCTTCATATTCCTCCCAATTTGTTCTGTAATGAAATTCCCCTAAAATAAGTTTAGGAAAGGGAAGAGATGAACGAAAGGTAATATAGTACAAAGGTCTTAAGCCTCAGGTGACTCAGGGGTGACTCTGGCTCTGTCACCAGACATGTATGTGGCCTGAAACCAATGGCATCACCACCAGAGGCTCAGTGACCTCATCTCTGTGGTTAAGGATTGAACACAGTGACCTCCTGACACTCTGAGGTGGCTCCCCTCCTCCCACCATGCTCCCTTCCCTCCTCCACCTCAACATGCTAGTCTGGACAGAGCTGGAGGGCGTGGAGTTTGAGCGGCACCTGTGTTTACACTGTACAATCTGCAGTTTACTGTAATAAAATCATTTAATACAGTCATAATTTTTTTGGCAAGGGGTTGTGTTTATGGTGAGCGAGACAGAAAGGGAATGATTGACTAGAGCTGATTAAAACGATAAATCAAAAACAAAAGAGGGAGGACACCAAGAACACAAAGCCACCAGCAAATCCAATTTAAGACAAGTTTTGTGACTTTGAGGGAATGAGTCTGTCTGATGATGTGCCAACCCGGAGAGGTGGGGGCCCAGCGCTGAGGACGTGAAGGGACGAGATCCAATAGCTCTGCTCAACGTGGCTTATCCTCTCAGAGAGAGAAATGAGGAAATGGCTAGACAAGAATTCATTTCCTTGGGCCTCAATCTTCAAAAAGGATTTAGAAGGAGATCTTGGGAGTAAGCCCTCAGAATTAATGTGTATCTGCTGGTACTTGTTTGTATGCATCTGCATCTAGCTTGAAGACTGTGTTGGCTAGGTCCTTGTCAACCCAACACAAGCTAGGAGGGAACTGAAAGGAGGGAACCTTAGCTGAAAGAATGCCCCTACCAGACTGGCCCGTGGGTAAGCCTCTGAGGCATTTTCTTGATTAATGATTGGAAGGGGTAGGCAGCCTATTGTGGACAGTCCCACACCTGGCCAGATGGTCTTGAGTTGTAGACAAAAGCAGGTTGAGGAAGCCTCAAGGAACAAACCAATAGGCAGTGATCTTCTGCTTCATTTCCTGCCTTGACTTTCCTCAGTGTGGAGTGTGCTCTGAGAGCTTTAAGCTGAAACGAAGCCTTTCTGGACCAAGTTTCTCTTGGCCATGGTGTATCTGAAACTCCACTGCTAACAAAGTTTATCTAAGCTCTCAGATCTTCACCCTTGCAAAGACTGTGCTTCAACAACCTGCTACATGCTAGACCCTGCAGGGTAGAAATGTTATACAAATAGTTCACCATCCAATGAACACCAAATGCCTGTTCTGGCCTAAGAACCATCTCAGGCCCCAGAGAGAGAACTGTGAGCAAAGAATCTGTGATATTGTGAGACAAGGATTTTTGTGGCTTTTGCATCCTTGTGAATTAAGCACTATGTTTCCCTAAAAAAGAATCCCCTAAGTCAGTGGTTCTCAACCATCCTAATTCTGTGACACTTTAATACCGTCACTCACATTGTGGTGACCCCAAACCAAAAAATTATTACCATTGCTACTTCTTAACCATAGTTTAGTTTTTTTAATTCGATATATTTTTTATTTACATTTCAAATGATTTCCCCTTTTCAGGCCCCCCGACTCCCTGAAAGTCACATAAGCCCCCTTCCCTCCCCCCTGTTCTCCCATCCACCCCTTCCCACTTCCCTATTCTGGTTTTGCCCTATACTGCTACACTGAGTCTTTCCAGAACCAGGGGTCACTCCTCCGTTCTTCTTGTACCTCATTTGATGTGTGGATTATGTTTTGGGTATTCCAGTTTTCTAGGCTAATATCCACTTATTAGTGAGTGCATACCATGATTGATCTTTTGAGACCGGGTTACCTTACTTAGTATGATGTTCTCCAACTCCATCCATTTGTCTAAGAATTTCATGAATTCATTGTTTCTAATGGCTGAATAGTACTCCATTGTGTAGATATACCACATTTTTTGCCTCCATTCTTCCGTTGAGAGATACATAACCATAGTTTCTAACCTGTGTTTTCTGATGGTCTTAGGTGACCTGTGAAAAGGTCATTTGAAGAGGCTGAGAGCTACTGCCCTAAGTTAACACTTCTTCATGCACCCATGTGGTCAGTGTTGTAAATTCTAAAAGGGCTCAGGAAGGTTCACAGTGGTCACTATGAACTACCCACATGCCACAAACATTTATTCACCTGCTGTGAGCTTCACATCTTCATTCTGGTTAGTCTCTTTTCCAAGGGAACAATAGCCCCCACTGAGACAGTGGCCATGAGCTACTTCTAATCACTTTTTCTTCCATTGCCAATTCAAGATTCTTCTTGCCCTGTTGCACTTTTACTGGTCTAGGAGGCCTGGTTGGACAGTCCAGATCTTTATCTTTAACCAGGCCAATGCACCATCTCAAGCTGTGACTTATCCATCTGACATCTGCAATTGGTATTTGCCCAGAAACACCTTAGTGAGAATATCATTCTTCCATATCCCCTACTGTGCACCAGTACTGGTGACCAGATTCCATGTGACACCTGAAAGACTGTTGACTTCTATTGCGGCTTTCTCATTGCTTTGCATAAGGAATCCAAAGCAGCCAAGCTAGAGCTGAGTGGGACGTCTGCTTTGTTTCCTGATTGAAGCCCTCAGCCCTAAGCAGTAACCTTCAACCTCATGCAACCTTTAGCCATGCACAGGGCTGGTGAGAAATCCCCTGGATAGATTACAGGACGTGGTGGTGAGCAGGGTAGCATCTCATGGTTGCAGCAAGGGTAAAGGGTAGCATTAAGTCTTTATACTTTGCCACCTTATCAGATATGCATTCTCTCTGTTGGAGACCTATGCCACAGCAGTCACTAATTTCAGATGATGCTGTGTTCCAGAGAGATATCTTATCTTCATAGGTATCACTAGTAGCCCCTCAGCTATGCCTGCAAAAATGGGGATTCCATCTCTCATGGCAATACCTATATAAAGTAACACCAATAGACATCATGGTCACAGAGTCATTCCTGCCCCTCTTCTTTACAGTAAACTCAACAACTTGGCTTAGGACATGGCTCAAGAATACCATGTTGATAGGTCAGAGTCAACTAACCTTCAGATAATGGTATAGGGTGAGTCCTTACAGGCAAAATGGCCAAATTCATAACCAGAACATGTGTCAGTAGAAGTCAATGAGTCATTGTCCATTTTGGAAGAAGAAGCATAATGCACTCTACTTCCCATCAAATAGTTCTTGGAAAGACATGAGTCTGGTATTGGAAATCTCTCTCATCTAATTGTAAACATCCCATAGCAGCAAGGGCAAGGTCATGGGTGAGCGGCAACTACTCAACAGTATTTCAAATGTTACAGAAATTTCCATCTCTGCCACTGGGCTAATATGGGGGATAGGGTGATTCTGCCAGCTTGAACATCATAAATGCTCCTCCCACAAAGGATGAACTTGGTCCTAATGCAATACCAAGGTCAGACTTCACTCCCACTCACCTCTCTTCCACAGAACCAATATTCTAACATTGTGGAATCCATCTGATCTTGTGGTCCAGGAAACTGTGATTCTGGTACCTCTGGATTTCTGAACAACTATTTGCTGTTATGTCTTCACTGAATACTGAGAGCCATCCAAGTTAATAGCTAAATAGATCAGCGCTATATTGCCAAGTTGGAAACATACAACCTCAAGAGCTCAGGGAACCTACAACGTGTTAACATGTTGTACTTATTCATAATTGGGAGAGAGAGAGTCATAATGTTTCCTTTAGGTTAGAGTTGTCCCAGTATGCTCTGGATCCCTGGACAGCTCCCCAACCCCACCATCACCAAATTCATCTAAATAAGCTCTTAAATATTGGTAGGGTTATCTCCAAATGTCTACAGCACATGAGTCTCATATTTTCCTCTTATATGCTCACCACTTTTTGTTAATCTGCAATGTGGCTATCAAAAATGGTATCAATACAATGACCAACAGGCTATTCTACTGGAATGTCCTGATGGCCCAGGACTCCTTAGCCTTTGACACAGAGAAGATAGTTCATGTAGTCCTAAGCCAAGTCACAAATGGACACTGTCTCTATCTCAGGTGAACAGATGTTTCGAAGCTCTCCCTTCACAACTATGGAAAAATGTATTCACCAGATGGCCAAACACTCCATGCCTGAGGCCATGTGATCTGTCTAGTAAACATACCACATCTGGAAGAGAGCAGTTGCAGCCAGAGCATCTACTCAGTTGAGTCTATGGTACTTCATCATCATCCTCAGAACCCAGAATCCATCTGGGTTTTTGTGGAGATCAGATTGGTGAACTAAAGAGAAAATTATGAAAACAACAAGCCCACACAGTTTAAGTTTTCTTAAATAGCACCAACATCTGCCTTTTTTTTCCTGTAAGAATACAATATTGCTTATTATCACTCTTGGGGCAGAAGGTGGGAGAAGAGTCAGAGGCTACTTGGCCATTCCCATTTCAATAGCTCTTCCCAACAGGATAAAGAGGCAAAGTTACAATCCTGCCAACTAACAAGTCTATTTCAATTACTTGTCAGGGAACACAAGGGGGGAATGGGTCTGGGATCTAAGGAAGCCCAGAGTGAATGAAGTTTAGCCAGAAAGACTACATTGATCAGTTCACGTCCCAAGTATCATTGTCAAATCAGATCCTGTTTTTAAAAAAAAAAAGAATCATTGATAATTCTGAGTAGTCCATGCTTTTTGAGGTAAGGACATCCAAGTAGATTGTTATGTGTGCCTTTGAATAAATTATTGACATTATTTTGACAAAATATTGAATAGTGAATAAATTATTGGTATTTACTATGTTATTTTAGGGGCTGTTCCTCTAGAGGAAACAATCTCTCTTTCAGTTGACGTATTCCAGGTCCAAACGCTATTTTGGATCTAGAACCTGAGAAAAGAATCATATCTTATCAGGGTACTGACTTCAGTCCCCTGAGTCTTCACCTTGTTTGCTTCTGCAATAGCTGTGTAGGACATTTCGCTTGGTTCTCTTGCCTCTAGAGACCACATTACAGTAATTATTAATAGATCTCTATGACTTCTTCCCTCGCTCATGACAGTTGTGCCTGCTTCTGTGTCTGGTTATTAACTGATACCATCTGTCCCCTCTTATCTACAGATCCTTCCAGAAACATTAGCATAAGGGCATGAAATTCTCTAGTAACATCCTATGTCATTATTCCTAGCCCACAGGCAACCACCATCTCTCAGCGTTTTTATGGCACTTGGTGATTAGGATATCACTTTGATAAATAGGGTTGCATCCTGGAACACCCTTGTGTGGACTCTTAGATCGTAAGTGGAAGGTGTTCTAGACTGTAGAAACCACTCTAGTATTCCCACTTCTATACATCTGCTGGTTCATTCCCCCCACTGTTCATATGGGAGTTCTAGAGTTTCTATTTCACTGAACATAGGCCTTCACTTCTCCAAACAGCCAAGAGTCACCATAGCAGCATGCTCTTCCAGTTCTTATTATGTGCTGAAAGCCTGAATTAGAACATGCTCTCACAGCAGAAACAAACCACCCCACCCCATGCTCCCTATATATTTTCTATTGATCTAGTGTGCTTATACATAGTATTCCACATACTCATTTGAGTGAGGGGTGCATGGAGGCTAGATCTTGCAGTTCCTTGGAATAGCATCCTTAGCCTACATTGCAGGCCTAGCACTTTTACAAACAAGCTTAGTTAATACCACCTTATCCCAAGTTCTTAGGCTGGTGTTCAAGAAGGAATGCACAATTAAGACTCAGGAGGAATCTAGATTGTCTTGGAAGACAGAGGCATTGTGATGCTTTGTGTATGCTTGGCCCAAAGAGTGTCACTATTAGGAGGTACGGCCTGGTTGGAGTAGGTGTGTCACTATGGGCGTGGGCTCAAGACCCTCATCCTAGCTGCCTGGAAGTCAGTCTCCTCATAGTAGCCTCCAAATGGAGATGTAGAACTCTCGGGTCTGCCATCATTATGCCTGCCCGGATGCTGCCATGCTCTTGTCTTGATGATTATGGAATGAGCCTCTGAACCTGTAAGCCAGTCCCAATTAAATGTTGTTCTTTTAAGAGTTGCCTTGGTCATGGTGTCTGTTCAGAGCAGTAAAACTCTAAGCATCTTCATTGTCTTCAAGAAAGTAGGGAGTGTTAGGCTGGAGCCATAAGGAATGAGCTGCTTCTATGCAGCCACGTGGTTCAGAGGAGATTAATGTTGGATACTCTTTAGTGTATCAACTCAGACATCCCTACTATAAGCTCAGACCCATTGGTTCCCAGTAGAGCCTGACTTGGGCATAACAGATTGGCTATAATTGAGAACACAACTTTCTCTGAAGATCTTCCATCCTTATGTCAAAGCCCTGAGCCTAACCCTTGTCTCTCTTCACCTAACTTTAAGCAGTAAGATTCTAATTGGTTGCTTCTAAAGAGGTCCCTTATTCAACGACAGGGGTCAGCTGCTTCTGTCCATTGGCTGGGTGCAAATATCTGCATCTGACTCTTTCAGTCACTTGTTGGGTCTTCTGGAGTGAGGTCATGCCCCGTCCCATTTCGTGAACACGCCATAGCCTCAGTAACAGTGTCAGGACTTGGGACCTCCCCTTGAGCTGGATACCACTTTGGGTCTGTCTCTGGACCGACCTTCTTTTCCTCAGGCTCCTGAGCCCTGTTGTTGAATTAGAGAAGCTAAAAGAAGCTGAAGAGAAGGGCAATCCCATAGGAGGACCTGCAGTCTCACTTAATCGAGACCCCCCCCCCCCCGAGATCTCTCAAACACTGGAGCACCAAACAGGCAGCATACACCAGCTGATATGAGGTTCCCAACACACATACAGTACAGGACTGCTGGGTCTGTTTTCATTCAGAAGTCAAGTAGGGTAGAGGGAGTGGGGACATCCACGTGGAGACAGGGGGTGGGAAGGAGGTATGAGTGTGGAACAGTCAGAGGGTGGATGGGGGTGGGGGAGAATAAAATATGGAGTGTGGAAATCAATTAATTAATTAATTAATTAATTAATTAATAAAAAAGAGGTCCCTTATTTTAAGCTGGTGGTCAGACTTTCCTTTTCTTTCACCAGTGCATTAATTGCTAGGTTCTCTTTGTCCTTTTAGTTACTACTATCCCTAAACTTCTCAAATACCTGAGACATTACACTTGCCTCAATAGTTCCTTTTCTCTTTATCCCATCCCTCCTCCCGACAGCTCCTCTGTCCTATATACTAGGTTCCGCTAACACTCTTCTGCTTACCTTCAGAGACGGGACCCTCGGGGGATGTTGGCAGATGGAGAATCCATCTCCCAGGTCCTGTTTTAGCATCTGCTTCGCAGCACCTCATCCCTTACTCAGTGTTGCAAGTCTGTTCCCCAGGAAACAGGCCTTGAGATGCGATTTGCCTGCAGTTGACTCACCCACCTGGAAGTGATTTGGATGGAATGAAAGAAGCAGGTCGGCTGGAAGCTACAGTCAATATACATGGAGAGGCAAACAAGGATCTTAGTCAACCCCGTGCTGAGTTCTGGAGCTGGGATGATGTTTAGAGACATGCACAGTGAGACAAGAGGACCAGACTCTTAAGTAACATCTTGCCGAGCTAATAGATAAGGACTTCCCCTAGGGAAGGGACAATAGCTGTGTGAGACACCAGCCATGCCCAGAGAAGAAGTAAGCCATGGTCATCACGTGATGCTCCAGCAGCCTGAGGGCCTTTGTCTCCACATTATCTGGATCATGCACAATCTCTCATGACCATCCTCAAAGTCATGTCATTATAAATGTAGACAAAGGATCTACGTAAAACTTTTGGCAGTGGCAGGTGACAGACTCAATAAGAGAGTTTTGCTCAATGAGTGCATCTTGCCTCTTGTGGACCTTCACCTAACAGATATCTTTGGTCATAGTAAAAGGAGTCGGGGTACAGAGGGTTTTACCTCACTTTTGAATACCTAGACCACTGCAGAATGAATGTGTGGCAGCCCCAAATTTTATATATTGAAACACAACCCCCAATGTCATCCTGGTGTTTGAAGGTGGAATATTTAGGATGTGCTTAAGTCATAAGGGTGTGAATGGGATGCTTTATTAAGGAAACCCTGGGACAATAGTTTATGTCTTTCAGCGTGTAAGGATCCAGGGATTAGGAAGTGGATTGTCACTCAACACGGGTTCTACCAATGCCTTCATCCTGAGACCCACAGCGCCTCATCTGAGAGCTGATGTATAGATATGTAAGTCTACATCTGAGGGCTGATGTATACATGTTTAAGTCTACATCTGGGAGCTGAGGAATGTGTGTTTAAGTCATGAAGACCACGGTATTCTTTTGTTCCAAGAGGTCCAGATGGACAAGGCACATTTGTCCATTGTAATGGTGCCTCATCACTGTGCTTGATCTCAACCCATCACCTAAGCTCAAGTGGCCAAATATCTAGCTGGAATCTGTGAAATATTCTTAGAGTACATCCTTCTACCCGCCTGATCATCAGACATGGAGAAGCACAGGGAGTGAGTGAAGGGAGATACTAAAAAAGAATTGTTAAAAGTTATTTCACACAGTCACACACACACACACACACACACACATACACACACATGTTTCATGTAGCAAGCACACCACTTAGGTCCTTCACTCTGTTTCAGTTGAACCCCAGAACCTTTTCAGGAAGCCTCTCTGGCTCAGAGTACCTAATATGTTATCTGAGGTCACACAGTAAGTAGGCAATTTGATTTCTTAATGAAGATCTCTCTTGCTCTGAGTCCTGTGCTTTGTTATCAAATACTATCCTCCTAAACATTTATGCTCTACAGAAAGTATTACTTCCCGACCTTCTATCCCAGAGAGGCCACATGGAGCCCTCTGAGAAACACTCCTACCCACACTAGCTGCTTTCAGGTCATGTGCGTGTGTGTGTGTGTGTGTGTGTGTGTGTGTGTGTGAGAGAGAGAGAGAGAGAGAGAGAGAGAGAGAGAGAGAGAGAGAGAGAATATTATAAATTAACCTAGGTCCTCGTACATACTAGGTAAGCGATACTATCAAGCTGTATCCCCCAACCTCTTTTGAGTCAGGACCCTTAATTTCACTGTGTAATGCTGACTGGACAAGATAATTCAGTCCCCTGTGTCAGCCTCCTGAATACCTGGAACTACAGACCTGTGTCACCAGATCAGGGCCATTGCCTTCTTGCTTCAAGAGGAAGTTTTCCCGTTTGCTATTCAATTATATGTTCAGTAAGAACGTGATGAGGGCATCAGTTCAAACCCCACCCGCCTGTGCAATAGCGAAGCCCAATAACCTAGTTTTTCTAGCATCATAGACCACAGTGCTCCATGATGTAAAGGTTTTCCCAGATAACAAGAACTTTTTTCTTTCAAAAAAAAAAACATAACTTTTTATTAAGCTCCCTACAATTTCCACACATACTTCGCTACATCCTTAAATAGGAGTGATAAATTATAGAGCGATAACTAATGTTTATTTTGCAATAATGAAACCTGGGACTGCGGAGATAAACGGTCCCTGGCAACGGTATCTTTGCAGTTCATGGCAGCTCTAGAGCTTTTCCGTCTCTTCCTTTGATGCTCGCCACCTCTCACAGCTGTCCGTGGGATCTGTCTACCTCCGTTTTCATGCTGTTGTTTCTAAATGAAGTGGACTTGGAAACAGAACCAGCAGGCTTGTTAGAATTGTGCACTAAATAGAAGTAACTAGATTGTACGCAGGTGTCTGAGGACCTCTTCCTTGGGAAATTCGTGAAAGTGTCGTCTCTTCCTCTAACTCAGTAACAATCAGCCAAACACACATTTCGTTAACTATGTGTTGCGGACACAAAACAAAAGAAAACAGACAAAAGACTAGGCCTCATGCTTATGTGTCTATAACCCAATGCCAGAAAGGCTTACAGAGTTCAGTGCTATTCTGAGCTATATAATGAGTTCAGAGCAGCCGGGGCTATATAAGTGAAACCAAATTGAAAACTACTAATGGCGCTTACATGGTGATGGGATCGGGGTATATTGGTGACACCCATTCTTTACTCCAATGACACCTGAAGTCACTGATTTCTGTATTCCATCTGAGAGCAAGGTTGTAGACAGATTCATTCCCCGAGGAAGACCTATCTGTCCTGTAAGCTGTAAATATATTGTTTCTACAATCTGTTAACACAAACTAAGGCAGATAGTTCCAGAATTCTACCACTGTGTGGGTTTAAACAGGCTATGGCAGGCTGGTCTGGAAATCTAGCCACCACCAACACCACTGTTTCCATAGAAGAAAGGTCCCAGGCAACTGACTTTCCAGTGAACTTTAAGAATAGAACTCAGGGTTGTCTGTGCTGCTCCGTAAATGCTGCACATAGCGAGGGCATTCTAACCTATGGGTTAGAAATGAGATTGGCTGACTAGCGGCCAGCACCCTGTAGACCTTGAGTAAACCTATGAATTTTTGTGAGCTTCAGTTCCAACCCTTATAAAATTGTTCTGATATGACCTCATTAAAGAGGCCAGTTTTTTTCTTAAAAGAGTCTGATTTATTCTTTGACAATTTCATACATAGATTCAATATAACTTGGTCATCTCTACCCAACTTGCCAACCCCCTCATTCTCTTTGGATACCCCACCACCAATACACGTCCTTCTGTCTTCACATCCTTTTCTTTATTAAAAATAACCATTAAGACCAATTAATGCTGCTTGCATGAGCATAACCAAGCTACTAGTGGAAACCCACCTACCCACCCAGTGCAACCCCTCCTTGCTAGCACCCATTAGTTGCCAGTAGCTCCTCAGCTAAGGGCAGAGCCTTATAGGCCCCACCCCCAGTCAGACTGGAATTATTGACTAGCTTGATCTTGTAGACACTGGTTCTGTCACTGAAAAGAATCAATAAGTTCTCTTCAAATGAATCAATATGTGACTGAAAGAAGTCAATGAAGAAACCTAGCTCGCTCGCTCGCTCGCTCGCTCCCTCTCGTTCACACTGCCTCTTCAGTGTTGTCCAGAAGAATGAAGCAACATTTCCCTGAGGCTCATTCTGTTTTTCACTGTGGCATCTGACCCAAAGTCTGAGAAAGAAATAGGATGATTATCTTCCCTCTCGGGATCTCAGCTGGGAATCTGAACTCCAATAAGACCCAAGAGAAGGACTTGCTTATATGAGCCGATCTGGGGAGATCACCGGGTCTGGGAGCAAGCAGGGCAGTAGGCACTTGCTTAGTGAAAGACGAGGAAAATATGATACTTGAGAAAAAAAATCCAAACCAAACACCCGCTTTACACATAATTGCTCCCTTCCCCAGGGCCAGCACAAGTTTTAGTCTAGACCCGTGAAAGAGACAGCCTCCCCTGTCTCTCTTGGTGGCAGTGCTGGCACCAGACAGCCCTGTTGGAAGATGGCTGGCCCATTGCTTCTATGCCAGGCTCCTGTCAAAGGCCCCAACCCTCAATATTAAGATCACACTTGTCCACCTCCTTTTTCAGGCACCCACCTCTCACCCCTTCCCCCACAAAATATGCTTCAGGAAAAGATAAATAGGCCAGTTTTTTCTTCCTACAGCAACATAAATGGGAGACTTGGAGATGAAGGTCCAGTAGAGCTAGGAGCTGTCACCACATGCCCGGGAAGGAAGATTGATGTCAAGAGCCAGGATGTGAGCATACCCATGAATTGTCCTTTTGTGCCAAGGTAAACTGGATGGGGAAAACATGTGTCGAGGAGGCAGAGACCGGCTTGGCTGCAATTCCCAGAGCACCTGGGAAAGGGGGCCCTCCCTTAAATTCCAGTAACTTACAGAGCCATCCAAGCTACGACGCTTCCAGGCTCTCCTGCTAATGTGGTTGAGTACTTCTTGTGCCTGGCATCTCTACCTGAGTTCTCATTTAACTTTTTAAAGCTTTATAAGGCAACACAATGACTCCCTCGCTTCAGACATGAATAACACGAGTCCTAAAGAGGCTAATGTGTCCAAAGCCACAAAGCTCAGAACATATCCCATCAGGCTGCGCCCAGAGACAGGATTCAGGAAACCTTACGTGAGAACCACAGCCGTGCCAGTCGGCTTCCCGTTACAATAACTACCTCAGCGAATCGACTCATGAACAGGAAAAGGTTTGTTTAGGCTCACAGTTGGAAGATTCCAGTCAGTGATGAGTTGGGAGGCAGGACACTGGTCCCATGATTGCTTTCTAGAAGGATCAGCTCAGTGAGGTAAAGATCTCCCACTAGGGCCCCCTTCACTCAAAGGTTCCCCACCTCCTAAGAGGGGCACTGTGAGGACGGAGCCTTCAACACTTGAGCTCTAAAGAGACGATCAAGACGCAACTGCAGCAGTGATATATTCCCCTCTGCCCCACTAATAACATCTGTCAGTATTCAAGAACAGAACTACAGAGACTTTCATAAATAAACGTGTACCACGGAGTTCTCCCAGCTCCACCCTGATTCCCACGTATAACCCCAAAGATGAGAGAGTCTGGGAGCATGATTATATAGTAGCTACCTAGACAGACAGATAGACATATACATCATATTCTCACATGATTCTCAAATCAGTCACCAGCTGCAGCATCCAGCTCCTGCCAAGGGAAGTGATGGGCCTTGGGAGGGAGGGGGGAGATCGCACACAAGTTTGAAAGGTATTGGGAGCACAGAATGTCAAGAAAGGCAGGGAACTCCCCCCCTCCCCCCTACCCCACTCCCACCCCCACCCCCCTATTCCCTCCCCCCCACCTCCACCCCCCCACAAGAGGGGTTGGGGAGGGGACTCAAGGAAGCAGCACTAAGAGCACAAGGTGCATTATGGGTGATGATCTTGGCCCAGGCAGGCCTCCTCCCTGAGGCTTGTCTCTGGCTAGCCAGTTCACATGCTACTATCAAAGGCTCTAAGTAACAAGGGCTTCCTGCTGGGGCCTCAGCTCTGCCTCCTGTGCCAGCCAGAGGGCTCTGGGAGTCAGGTGGCAGCAGATAAGAGGAGAGAGAGCTTGTCTGTGGTAAGCTAAGTAAGTTACCTACAGAGCAACAGGACGCTGCTGTGAGGCTCAGAGCCTCCTACCACTCTCAGCCTCCAGCCTCCACCCCTGCCCTCTCCAGTGAGTAGGGGCCACAGTGGTCACGGGCTGAGCTGCAAGCAGGACTGGCCCTGCTGGAATCTGTGAAATGTCATATTCTCCCAGGGTGGTATTTCCCCCACTTTCCCCACCCCCAACCCCTCTGCAGAAACAGGGCCTGTACCTCCACACCTCCGTTACGCATATTGGTTCTGACAGCTCAAATTAATATGTCAGATGCTGAGCTCCTTGCTGGCGACAGGCCTTTTGACCCTATCAGCACAATCTGCTTCCCTGATTGAAAATCTCTGCGCCTCAAATTGATTCAGAGTTTCATAAACATCCCGCAGCATGATCCAAGGAGGCCACAGATGAAAGGCCTCGGAGAGCTGAGCGTGCCCTTTTCTCCCTAATCCCTCCAGTCATAGGGGCCTGACAGCAGGGCAGGACACACACAGGGGTTAACAAAGGAAGGCCTAACCTGGTAAACTAAGAGTCCCAGAGACCCCCCAAACTGGCTATCTACCCAACAAGTCACACACCCTGCCAGCACCCTCCTACACAGAAACAGACTAGTGAAGAGCAGGCACCATCAGGCACTAGAAGGCCTGAGCTAACTGTCTCTTCTGTCCCTTACTCTATGACCTTGGAAAACTTTGACTCTCTGAAACAGGGTTTGTCTTTGTAAAAGGAGGCTAATCATAACCACCTGGCAAAACTCAACAGGCCTGTCGTAAGGGGAGAGAAAGAGGAGGCACCTCAAGAGAAAGTCAGGTCATAAAGTATGAAGTATTTGTGTAAAGTGTGTGTGTGTGTGTGTGTGTTCCCTATAGAAAAGTACCAACAGCGGGACAGATGTAGGGCTGTGTGTGTGTTTGTGTGTGTGTGTTCCTTATAGAAAAGTACCAACAGTGGGACAGATGTAGGACTGTGTGTGTGTTTGTGTATGAGTGTGTGTGTGTGTGTGTGTGTGTGTGTGTGTGCCTATCTGTCTGCCTGCCTGTCTGTCTGTGTCTCTCTGAGTCTGTGTGTTCCCCATGAAAGGTCCTGCAATGGGGAAGAATCCTCTATGAGCATCATCTATCTGCATGGTATCTTGCGCATAGAATCCATACAACTTCCTCCGGCAGGCCCAGCATCCTGCCTAGTCCTTGAGCCTGGGACTGCCTTGGCAAGGGTGCTGAATGGTGCATTTTCCTGTGGTCTACAGGGACAGCCTGTGCTTCCAGACCTCAGGTCTCGCCGCGCGGAGTACACCGAGTAAATCCTTGCAGCCACCAGATCCTGCCACCAAGCTGGGAAACGTCCAGTGCTTTCTATCCTGTTGTTGCCTTCCGTGGAGTGAAAGCTCAAGGCCGTTTCTCACAGAGGTCACCTGAACAGTGCCGACGAATGAAGAAGGCCAGCATCTGAGTCACTTCTGAAGGCCCAGAGAAGGCTCTGAAGAACCACCTCACAGGTGGTTCTGATGATCTTCCGTGCTTCGTACAATGCTGCTCGAAGCCAGGAAGTGCAGGCACATGCTTAAATCCCAGGGCTCAGGAGGCAGAATCAGGTAGATGTTTATGAGTTCAAGGCTAGCCTGATCTACAGAGCGAGTTACAGGACAGCCAGGGCTCCACACAGAAACTCTGTCTCAAAAAAAAAAAAAAAAAAAAAAAGCAAACAGAATCAACAAGAATAACAAAGACAAACAACAAAAACAAAATCTACTTCCTGGTGTCCCAGCTCATTGGAGGGGGGTCAATCTCTCCCCAGCAGCTCCCCACAGTGGCAGGAACGGAGCCACCATTACTTCCAAACTTTTTGAGATACTAAGGGCAACCTTTACCCCACACACCTTCCATAGTTGAAACCTAGAATACTCCACACCATCTGATGTTCTGTACAGAACCTGTGCCCCATGTGATGACAGCTCCCACCTCAAGAGCAACCTTGGCTCCACCTTCAGCTCAGTGTGACAGTACCAGGAAGGGCTCTGCTACACTTTGTCTCTGGGATGGCCTCCAAAGAGGCATGTGTTAATAATGGCTTGCTCCCAACTCAGTGCTATTGGAATATGACGGGAGCTTTGACAGATGTGCCCTAGTAGGTCCTCATGTCATAGAAGGCATGCCCTTGAGAGGAAGAGCAGAATCTACTCCCTTCCTTTCTTTCTTTTCCTGGGCCATCATCAGGTGAGCAGCTTTTCTGTCGTGCTTCCCTGACATGGGACATGAAGTGTCCCTTCACCATTGGCTCAACAGTGAGGCCAACTATCCACAGACTGACACCTCCAAAGTATCCAAAGTAAAACTTCCTCCTTTTTAAGTTAATTATTTTAAGGGTCTTGTCCCATTGCTGGAAATCTGATTAACACAGGTACCGACATTCTCCTGGTGAGAGATTGTCACTGTCACTAACATGCCCACAAAGCACTCATACATTTTGATCCTCTAACAAATACTACAACCTGTGAGGCAACTCAGAAAGGCATTATCCTTCCCATCTCACAGACAGAGAAACTGAGAGCCAGTGAGGTGAAGAAATTCACACAAGAATATACCACAGTAAAAGCAAGGTGCCCACTGAGCCCAGGGACTCTAAGTTGGCCTGCTTCACAGAGGGCCAGTCATCCCTCCTTTTCCTGGTGGCTGTTGAACAGCATGTCACCTAGTTAGAGTGGCCTGACAAAATGCCACTCATGGGGTAACTTTTACAACGGAAGCAGGTTCGCAACAGATCTGGAGTTTGGAGGTCGGAGGTCAAGGTATCAACAGTATTGGTTTCTTTTGACGGTTATGAGAAAGGATCTGTTCCAAGCCTCCCTTATGTGGCAAGCACAGGTTAGACCGTCATGCCAGGTGAACCTCCTTGTGTAGAAGATTGCCCAAGCCTTTCCTGCGGACGCTGCATTAGAGATTGGACAGCCTTTTTTCTTGGTGACCCCTTGAATTCTGGGAAGGGTAAGTTCTCCAAAGGCAACAAGGTGGGGGTGGGCTGGCAGCTGCGAGTTGAGGGATTGCAGGGTCACACAAGGACACCAGGAGGATGTGTGGAGAGGGCAGATACACCAAAGGCTGGTATACAATGGGGAAGCTGGCCCGGTGCCCCCATGGCCCACAAGGCTCTGGAGACTGTCATCCCACTGGCAAGGGAAACAGGTGTGTCATAAAACACCAGTGCCTACAAAGGACAATTACTACAGGATAATTGCTTTCCTAGCAATAAAAAAAAAAAAAAAACCCTTAGCTCCGGGCCTGTGAGCAAGTCACTTCCTCATCAGCAAAGGATGGAGGTCAGACTCACCAGTTGCCTACGTCCCTTCCTGTCTCTTCCCGCTCTCAAGCTCCTGGTTCCACGACTCCTCATAACTTTAATGGAACTGGTTAGGAGTTACTTGGAATTGGCTTATGGTCAGTGCTCAGAAAAAAAACCATCTTCCTTCCTTGTCTGGTTCTTTCCAGACCCCATGGCTCTTGGAGGTTTCAGATGCTTCTACTAGATTCTATGAATGATACGGGATGGGGGAGGAAGAGGAGTATTAAAGAAAGTTCCCACGGGTACTCCTAGAAAAGTCAAGGAGAGAGACTCCCAGGCCCCAGCGTGACTAAGATGCCTGTTGGCTTCCTGAGAACTTAGCCAGGCTCTTCTGAAGGCAGCAGGGTGGCTGCAAGCTCACTGGGAGAGGAAATGCATGACAAATCCCAGCATACATTGAAGCCTTGGTCTTGGTCTCCAATTTGAGCTCCTTGTGCCCCACCACCTTCAGGAGCAGGGACTGACTCAGATGAGGCACTGTTCCTTCCCTCAGTTCACCGGGGCTGGTTCAGAACAGGAAGAACAATGTTGACCTTCCTCCCAGGCCAGCCTTTTTTTCCACTGCTATATCTACTAGCTCCCAAAGGTGACCCTGAGACAGCTCATCTCATCCTAGTGTTCAGGAGTAATGTTCGCAGCTGAGAACAGGGGAAACCTCTCCTACTTCTACAAGTCCATGCTCAGTGCCCCAGGGCTGGAGAGAGAGGCAGCTCCCAACTCGCTTAGGGAGTCAATTCTTCTGTCCCGTGGGGAGGCTGAGCTTATACACAACCTCACAGCTGCGGAGGATGGGGTGGGGTTGAGAAAACACAGGGAGGAGCAGGGATCAGCTGCCCACAAGGCCTCACAGAGCACACGCACGATAAGAAAAAGCCAGACTCCCGGGACTGACTCCAGATCTCTCCAGGGAAAGCGCATCTTACCCACAGTTTGACAGGGTGCTTTCCTCCTTAAAGAACTTTCCCTTACATCATCTCATTTGGGCCTCGCCTCAGACTTAGGAGATGCTCAGGCAATTGCTGTCCTTATTTTACAGCAGACAAAAATGATGAAACCAGACCACTAGGCACAGAATAGCACAAGCAGTCAGACCCACATCCTCTGAAGCTCTGGTTGGCCTCTTATGACTGCATGTGGCTCGGAACTCTAGCTTAGTTCCCATGACTGGATTGGCCAGTGAGACCAGATGGCAGAAGAAAGTTGAATGAATGAGTCCCTTCTCCTATTTTCACTGCCACTATGAGAGTCCACGGAGCGCCAGTGCTGCCTACTAGAATTCCAGTTAGGAACTGACTGGAAAGCTGTGTAGAGGAAGCTGAGGAGATGGTGCTGTGGATAGGTTTGTTAAGCAAGCATGAGGACCTGAGCTCATATCCCAGAACCCGTGTAAAACTTAGGGTTGTGATGGGGCAGAGAAAGGAGGGTCACTGGGTTTTTGCTGGCTGCTAGCCTTGCTACAGGTTTGGTAGTTTGGGGTAAGAGTTTCTATCTTGAGGAAATAAGGATGGCGCACAGCATTCTCTTATACGTACATGCACACATGCACACATACATGCACACACACACACACACACACATACACAGAGTGGATAAAGGTCACCCAGACAGCTCTGCACACTTACTAGAAGTTGAATAAGGATGACAGGCCTTTTCTGAGTAGTTAGTTACCTTTGGGCTTTGTGTGTGTAGCAGTGTGACATAGTAAAGTAAGTCTCCAATGTCAAGTGGACTGCATCTGAATGGGATCTGTCACTTCCCCTGTCCTCCCTGAACATCCCACTCTCTTGTTCTCTGGTGACTATAACAGCCACCACCAGCCTCGTCTCTTGGTACATGTCTGAGTCTGGTTACCAGGATTACCCTTGGCGCAGCGCTACTCCATCAGGAGTAAAGAAACCCATTCAAGGCTCCGTCTCCAAAAATTGACGGGGATGGGGTTCAAGGCAGGAACAGCGTGACTCCCAGACACCTGCTCTTAAACTCCATGTCTGCCACAAGACACTTGTGCCAGGTGGTCCAGGCCTTCACTGGACGGTGCTTATTTTTGTTGTAATGCATGTGACACCTCCATTGCACCTCCTCTGCCCGGTACCTGGAGGATGACTACCCAGGTGACCTCAGATGAGACAAGCAGGTTGTCCCCGGCTGTTCCCCTTGAATGTGCAGGCTGAGTTCTGTTTAGCTCTGAGCCCTCCTTGTCACAAACTCCACATCAGCATCCCTCCTAACCTCATTGGCTGCTATCTGCCTCCACTGGCTTTGTTTACACACACATCATATCCCTGGAGCCTTGGCCTCAACTCCCGGTCTCTCTCCTCCCCAAGTGTTGCCATCACCCCAGGGCAACACTGACCTCTGCTTAGGAACTTGGTCCTTAGGACATGCCCTCAGTTCCCTGGCTTCACAGCTGATACCTCTTTACACACTTTTCCACAAGTTTCCGAACTCATCATCAACAGACCTTCACTCTCTCCTTTCATGCATCCTTCCCAAAGCCTCTGACTCTTTACCCCATGCACAGAACTGTCTTCCTTTCTCCCATCTCTTCCTCTTGGCTGCAAATTCTTGTCTTCCTTACCCACGTTCCGGAAGCCTCTACTTTGCCAATACCCCTAGCTAATTCTAAATCATTTATCCGGCATGCTTAATTTGAACATTGTATAACTTGGTTTTCCATCACTGTGCGAAAATATCTGGCAGAAATAGCTTAGCTTATTTATTTTATGGCTTCAGAGATGTGGGCTCTCACAGAAAGGGCATGGCAGAGAAGCCTGGTTTGTATCATAGTTAGCAGGAAAGCAGCCAGCAGGACATGAGGCAGTCATGGATAATATGACCCCGAGAACCCACCTCCTGGGACCTACTTTCTCTCTCCAGATCTTACCTCCCCAGATTTCCACCGTTTTAAATAAGTGCCACCACGTGGAGACCACCCATGCAAAACAAAAGCCTGTCAGCATCCTTGGCTCTATAGATGATCCTCATACCCAACACCAAGCCCCAAGCCAGAGGGGCCCAACTATTCATCTTCACTGCAGCTTTGCCGTTGAGACCTCCAAGCACACAACAGCAAAAGTCCTATAAAGCACTGTGGGTCGGCTTCCCATACGAACCTCAGACAACATCTTAGCACAACCTGCCAGGACCTGAGCAACTCACCACTTTCCTCTCTAGTCTGTCTCATCTGTTCATCGATCATTCAGCAGGTTCTTCTGAGCATCTGTCCCAAGCTTTGCAGGAATGATGTCCTTCCCTGAGGACCCCAGCCAAGGCAGATTCTCCTGAAACATGATTCTTCTTACCCTGTTTCTCTCCCTTGCTTGTCCTTGACAAACACCCTCCCCCTGCCTTCTTTAGATCTCAGCATCAATATGGCTTCCTCTAAGCAGCCTTCATTGTGCCACGCCGACTAGACCTTGTCTGGTATGCACACAGCACCTGCTGGGTCTTCCTTATGGTACTTGTTGCTGTGGTCTATTTAATTGCATGATCAGGATTGGTCTCTGTTGCATCTTGGAGACTCAGCATATGTATCTTTTAAACAGGGAAGGACACACAGAAAGGTCTCATAGATCAGTGTGGAAATACACAGTGATGTGAAGCCACTCTGCGCCTCTGCCTGCATCTCGGCCCTCTCTCTCCATCTGTCTCTGTGATTTGACTGACTGGGTCTGACTAACCAAACTGCTGGCCACTTCCTAAGCTCAATGTATCCCTCCCTCCAGCTCCCAAATAAATAAGCAGTACCACTCTATAACTTCCAAGGGAAATACCAGAGCTTTCGGGGGTTACTGGAAAGTTTAGAATCCCTATTCCCACCTCTGCTTGGATCGCTATGAGCTTTAAGGAAGGGAGCCAGGCCGTGCCTCTCTGCATTGATTTTTCTCCCGTCCCCTGGAGACCTCAGGCCTCACGTTTTAATCTCAACCCCTCCCCCACCCTGACCTGGTACAGTGTCCAACCTTCTTATCTCTGTACCTCTGCCTCTCTTGCTCAGGCCTAAAAATCCTGCCTTTTTTTTTTTTCAACAGCAGAGGGTGAGGCCAGATCAGAGACCCAAGTGGGTTTGAGGACCAACTTGGGCTTAATCCTCTTTCTTCATTCTATCCGGCCAGCCAGTGTGTGTCCACGCTGCTACCGAGCCTCAGAAGAGGACTCTGCTCTGCCCTTTGTGCTCCTCCCTTCCATACGTCCCCCCAATAATAATATTCTTTCTAGACCCTAGAAAGAATAAGCATATCCAAACACTGACTGAATTGAATGGAACTTGCCAAAGGGCCAGCGAGATGGTTCAATTCTACTAAAGAGAGCTCACTTGGTAAAGTGCTTACCTGGACATGGTGGCGTGTGCTTATAATCCCAACTCCAGGGAGACAGAGATAGGCAAATCCCTGGCCTATCCAGCTAGTCTCCAGTCCCAGGGCCAGACCCTATCGATAACAATAAGGCAGACAGCACCAAGGTTTACTTCTGGACGGCCGCACACAACAGTGTGTAGAGTCCTGTTTCCAGACCACGCTCTTTATGAAGTGTTAGTTTCCCATTCCCGTGACATGGTATCTGAGAAACTCTACTTAAAAGGAAGGGATATTTTATTTGAACTCAGAGTCTGGGAACTTCTCTCTGTGGGAGTTTGCTTTCACTGCTAGGGAGCCTGTTGTTAAGGCAGGATATCATGGTAGAAGTGTGTGGCAGAGAATTCTTGCTCAACCAATGGGCAGCTGAGAAGTAAAGAGAAAGACAGTATCGACCTAAATCCCTTTTGGAGACACATCCTAATGATGTGTCCTCCTTCCATAAGGCCCCAAGTCAGGGGCAGGAGCTGAATCTATAACACGGGGTCTTTAAGGAAGCTTCCAAGACCCCCAGCTGAAGCAACATGATTGTCACTGTCTGTCACTGCCAGTGGTTCATGAGGTTTACACACTAGGCTCTACTGAAAACCCATACATCTCTTAAGTTATAGCAGATGCTGAATGCTTTTTCTAGACTGTGTACTTTGCCCATTGTGATATTTTAGCCAATAAAAACCCTAGTACTTGAATGGCTGCCTTTTAAAAATATAATGAAGCTGAGAGTTCCCAACACTCAGAGATACTGTAGCCATTGTCACCTCTTGGCCAAATGGTGGGTGTGCTGGTGTTATTAGTGGAAGTCCAGCCTTCACAGTCCATGGTTCTTGATAACAACAAACAGCTGTGCTACTGAGTACAAATTCATTACACTAGACTTTTCCATTGCTTCAGTGTGCGCTCTGCAAAAGAACAGCTTCACACATCTCTTGGTTACCATGTCGCACAGTGGCTTCAAAGGCTATCTTAAGGGACTGACACTCCATGATGGTTCAGCACACAAATCGCCTCACATATAACTCTGAAAGCACTGCCTGTGCTCGGGCATCCCACAAATATACCTGAGGATGGGAAGAGGAATGGGGACTTACTGAACAGTTTGGGGGTTGAACCACTCTTCCTTCCCCCTCCCATCCGCATACACCCACACATGCTCATGAAATGTCCTCTGTTCAGATAAGATGCTCAGCTGCAATCTCCCACAGTAGAGAAAGGTTTGATTCAGCATTTCCAGAGCTGACAATATGCAGCAAGTATCAATCCAAGGGTAGAAAGGGCTCCACCCAGCCAGCCCTCTTATCTTGAGTATGGGTTGTAGAACAGCTGCTTTTCAGGTTAGACCCCCTTCAGGTTGGGCCTGCCTAGATGGGCTGACCAAGGGCAGACTGAGTAAGGTCCTTCCAGACATAACTGTGTGGGAGGAAGTGTGACAGTCAGGAGCGAGGGTACCCACTCACTTGTGTATCCACAGGAGCAGAGGTCCTCCTCCCTAATGGGGCACACACATCCTGCTCCAAGCAGTCCAGAGTCAGAAACATTTTGCTTAGAGAAGAGGGTCAATATTCTGATAACAGAACCAGAGTCTTTATCAAGCATGCACAATAGCCTGTGTATGCCACGGTCAAGTTTACAAAATACTGTCTACGATGTCACTCAGCTCTTCCACAGTGGCCCAGTGAGGTGTCCGGCAGAGGTCCTATCTTGCTTTTAGATGAATCACAGAGCTGAAGCTGCTTTTACAAGATCACGCAACTGGTTGCTAACCAATTAGGTTGAGCCATCACCTGAAATTGCCAGTCCAGAGAGAAAGACATACATCCTTCTCTTCTTTTCTTTTCTTTTCTTTTCTTTTCTTTTCTTTTCTTCTTTTTCCTTTTCTTTTCTTTTCATTCCAGGGTCAAAGGGAAAGTGTGAGCTGTACCTTGACTGACAAAGTCCCCAGGGGAGGCTGAGCCAGGGCCTTAGCATCAGAATCACACAGGCACACAGACACACACATGCACACACACACACACACACACACACACACACACACACACAGAGTCACAGACATAAATCCATAGACCTCCCCACTCAGTTGCAAGACAGGGCAGTACACCTGCCTTAGATCTTCTTTTATTCCAATTCTCTCAGCCTACTGGAGACCGCCATCTTTGCCCACCTGGGAACCTGAGTTACAACTCTATTGACCTGAGTGAGGTAACATCTCTCCCAGCTCGAGGCAGCACCCAGCTCCTCATGCTGTGGCCTCTGAATGGCCATCTCTGCCCTGACTGCATGCCAGGCTCCAGGATTCTTCTCTAAAGTGTCTCCGTCTCTTGTTCTCTCCACATGCAAAGTCTCAGATGACTTGAAGTTCCCTCTGTCCCCTCTGCATTTCCAGCAAGTTCCAGCGGTACATGTGGTCCGTTGGATTTGAACTCTACCAAATGTTCAAAATAAGCCACAGAAAAAACATCATCGTTACTTAATGGCCAAAACAAGGAGGCTTGGCCCTACCACAGAAGTCTCTTCCCCTGCCTCATGTGTGCCACTAGACTTGAGTTCCTCAAGGTTGGAAGGGCGTCTCTCTTTGTCCCCACCCTGCAGGCAGCACCATGCCTGGCACACAGCAGGAGTTCACAAACTGTCTGTGCCAGGCACTTGTACCTTAAAGTCCTCATTCATCATCTTCTTGTGTTCTCCAACCATGGGGAAAGAGAGCAGAAAATAGACAGGCCGGCAAGTGTTGGGGGGCGGGGGGCGGGGTGACCACTTCACTCCATCTGGCTGCTCTCTGTTTTTAAACCTGTCTGCAGGTTTTCCATTTTTAAGCCAGTCTGACTCCATCTTTCAGCCAGCCCTGCTCTCCTACTGCTCTTGATAAAGCAGGCTGCAGGCTACAGACACTGAGCGGCTGATTCAGGAAACAGTGCCCTGCCTTTATCGCCCAACAGGATAGGCAGGCGGGCGGCAAGAATTTGAAGGGTGAGGATCATAAGTCCCTGACTGCCCGCTCTTCTCATAGAGCTAGAAGTTCCACTGGCGGGGAATACAGCCCAGCTCTGTATGACCGAAGAGGAAATTCAAAGCTGGGGAATGAAGTGCCTGCTAACATAGGTGAGACCCTGGACTGTATCCCCAACACCACGTGTGCACGCATACACACACACACACACACACACCCCTGAGGAACAAAGTTCTGATCAAATTCATACTAATGTGTAGATGTGGGTGCTTTTGTGGCATTTAATTGATGAGGATGCTCCTTCCAAGGAAGAGGAGAACTCAGAGATAAATATTTGGGTGAAGACAGCACTGTGTTAGCAGCCAGGAGAGGGAAATCTGGCCCCAACCCTTCCCTATCGCTCTTAGGAAAGCTGTCCTCTCTGTTTCTTTGAGTATAATTTGCAAAGCTATAAAACAGAATGTTTCAACCAGATAGTCTCGAAGAACTTCTTAAGGTCTTATTTCAGTTTTCCTCCAGCCTATTTGGTATTGTGTTCCTGACCCAGCACTGTGCAGTGTACCAACCGTTTATCATGAATGTGCCTCAAAGTTCCCATTGTTCAGAGCGTGAGTCAAACAATACCTACCAGGAAGCTTTAGAAGCCAAGGTCATCACAACCTCAGGAAACAGAGTGCACTCCTGTTGACAAACAGTGCTTACGGAGAAGCATGGCGCGTGTTGACAAATGCCATTTCCCCCGTCTCATGATGGAGGTGGAGTATACCACGCAAACTCAGATGGCCATGACGTCACCAGGCAAGACTTCTGAATGAGATCTGTCCTCATGTGAGTGGCCTGTTGTTGACCAAAGCACCACTCCTGCTCCTTCAGAATAAGTGCAGAAGTTCGGTTAGACTAAGATAACCCTCGTGGCACTTTGTGTGAGGTGGCAGTCACCCTCTGATGTGTACAGTGATTAACCGCCATGGTTCTCTTCAACACCTGTGATCTGATTTACTCTCCTTCATGTGAAGAATCAAGTTACCTGTGTGAGGTAACGAGGCAGGAATGATTGTCCTGTTTCAAGCCCTGGGAAACTAGGGTCGGATGGAGGAATGGGGCGGGCTACGTGGCAGCCGACGTGGAAAGACAATTCAGGCGTTTTGTTCTATTCAGGTCTCCCGCCACACACACTGCCACTGCCTCTCTCTCTTCTATTTGCTAGCCCTGTTTCAGATTTGGAAGGAAAAGTTGGGGGAGAAGAATCCCAGAAGGAAACCTGCCTGCATACGTGACCCAAGGCTACTTGTGAGCTCCGGCTCCTACACCTACACCAAGGCCTAGGAGCAGAACCCAGCCAAATTCCTGCTAGCTACTACTGTTCCTTGTACAGAGAAAGACCTGAACCCACACCTCTGCCAGAAGCAAGGTGGCTAGGCCTAGCTCTTCCCAGCTCTGCCTAACCAAAGCCAAGGTTCACTCTGGAATTGCAAAACTCATGGACATTGACTCTGACTAATCAGTCAAGGCAGGTAGAGTTTAGAGAAGAACTACACAACCAAAGAGATGGGCAGAGATGGGGGTGAGGGGGTTAGGGGTAGAGAGAGAAGAAAGGAAGCAGGAGAAAGGAGGGGAAGGGAAAGGGCCAGGAGAAAGCAGGTGTAATAACAGGGTAATTGCCCTGTTTAGGATTACACTCTGCCAGCATTTCACTAAACTTTATGACACCCAATGACAAGTTAATAAGCTAGCTACCTCACTGTGCATTTAACAGATGCCTGGAGCCTCCATGTATAGGGAGGTAACCTTCATCCCACCCCAGCTCAGGAAAAGAAAAAAAAAAAGACACCACAAGGTGTTGGGGGTAGGGATCCAAGAAAGTGGGGAAACTGGTTATTTCTGTTGTCAAAATGGCCCCAGCAATAAATCACCATTAATAATACTGACATCTATCAAAGAGGAGCCTTGGTTGCCAAGGCCTTTGAAGTAGAAGCACCTATAATTTCCTACCTGTAAAAGGTACCTTTGTGCATGTGTTAGGCTGGAGTTGATGTGGAAGAGAGGTGGAAGAGTTCAGAACTTCCGCCCACCCATCCCAGTAGCGATGCAGAACAGAGCACCTACGCAATACCCTCTGCCTGCCTTGCCCATGCCTGGCCTGACTCCTGACTCTTCACAGGCTTCAAGCTGAGGCCCCATGAGGCTCCCCAACCCAAATATCTGGGGGAATAACAGAGAGGGACTGGAGCCAGGCAGATTCAGGAACCTCCAGCCCTACTAACAGGCTGGTTTTCCCAGGATGGGGACGTGTTACCTTCTATCTATCTACTGTGTAACCTCCAAGGAAACAGACCTAGGTGGTTGAGGGGTACAGAGGGTAGGCTCTCAGAATGACTGTGTGAATGGGGAAGCCTCCTTCCCAGGGTCCCCAGGAAGAACACCAGGAAGTCTGTGAGAAGCCGGTCCTGGTTCCTTCTCAGCTGCCGGCATGTTCTTCAGCAAGTCTCTGAAGGGAAGGAGCTGTGGCTGATACGACAAAAGTCACACGCTGGCCAGTCAAAGGACAAACACCATCTCACAGAGTTGGGGCTTACAAAATCCAAGAGAAGCCAGGAAGCAGTGGTACATGCCTTTAATCTCAGCACTTGGGAGGCAGAAGCAGATGGATCTCTTGAGTTTGAGGCTAGCCTGGTCTATTGAGTAAGCTCCAGAACAGCCATGGATATAAAGAGAAACCCTGTATCCAAATTAATTAATTAATTAATTAAAGAGTTGGAGGCTTCTCATTGGCTTGGGGGTGGTCACCTTCTGCCTGTGTTCATCCCTTCACAGCTTCCTGTGTTTCCTACCTTGGTCTCTTACCGAGACATCAGTCATATTGGGCCAAGTCCACTCCAACCTCAGGCAAGCATCCCTTGCACCTGGGGTAGTTTGTCGCATGCCCACATCTCGCCCACAGTGGGAGGATCCCTGGCTCCTGGTTCCCAGTTGGAACCTCTTTAATGTGACTTGGACTGAGGATCCCAAGGTGCTTCTAAAGTAAACATTTGTTGGGACAAACTTTGCCCCCTCTGCGCATCTAGGAAATTAATGAATGAGGAGATCCATCATTTGCTCAGGGCTAACAGCTAGCAAAGGCCCAAGCCCAGAATCCAACAGACTTTGGATTAGACTTCAGTGATTCTCAACCTGGGGGTCCACACCCTCTCCTGTCACATGACCCTTTCACAGAGGTCACCAAAGACATCAGAAAACACCGATATTTACGATTCATAACAGGAGCAGAATTATAGTTATGAAATAACCACAAAAATAATTTTATGGTTGGGGGTCACTACCACATAAGGAACTGTATTAAAGAGCTGTAGCATTAGAAAGGTTGAGAACCACTGCCTTCTAGTAAATGTGGTTGTGAATGTGTTTGCCTGAACCCCTAATCATTTGTCTATGTAGGAAAAGATATGTGGGGCCAATACACACACACACACACACACACACACACACGCTAGTCCATGCACACATGCTGTACCCCTCTCCTGCCTTCCTCTGTCTCTCCCCAACAAGGGCTCTGGGCTCCGGGCTCCGGAGGTGCTCTAGGGATGAACTGCCTACAGTGGTTCTTAGGAAGACAGCTTGCTGGCAGAAGTGGAAGCAGATGGAATAGAGGACATTTTTTCCTTTGAGATCCAAAAACCTGTCAACCCTCTTCAGCTGCCCTGGGACCTGACTGCCACCAAGAGGGATTAGCAGCTTGGTCTGTCCTGATCTCAGGCTCTAGCAAACCTAAGGAGCTGTTCGGCCTTGAGCTCCAAGAGGTCTGAGGAGTGACTGCGGCCTTTGGCCTCCAGGAATAAAGGAGTCCAGGATGGGAGTCGGGTTATCTGTGTCCCTAAAGCCCTTGACAGGGTGTGGAACCAAGAACCCTGGGGCCTAGAGATCCTCTGCTGGGGAACATGTGAGGTCACTTGTGGAAGAGGCGAAAGGGGTGGGCCACATCTGTGAAGGCTGCCCTAGGAGTCACCTGTTTTTCCAAACATTCTCACCCTATTTCTCTGCACAAGGATTTAGAAAGAAGAAAGGAGAACGAGACACTTAGAGCCGAGTCAGAAAGGAAGTGTGCCCAGTAGCCCTGCTGACTGTTGTCTCTCCTTGTTGTTGATACTGTTGCTCTGAGGGACAGGGCTGGTTGGCTGCCTGGTTATGTTTTGTCCCTGCCCCTCCCCCTTCCAGAAGGGAGGAAGGCCAAGAGTCTCCTCTACCCGGTCACCAGCCTCACAGTTCTTCCCCCTTGTCTTTAGCTTGGCCCCTCTGAGGCAGCAGGAAATCCACTGCTCTTGCTGACTGAAGAGAAATCCCCAAGGGCATGTGCTGTGGTGCAGTCTGTAATCCCAACAGCCAGAGACAGGAGATCTAAGAGCTCAAGGCCAGCCTGGGCTACACAGTTAGAATCTCCCCCCCCCCGTACCCCCCTCCAAAAAGAAGAAAAGAAAGGAAAGAAAATGCACCCTAGAAACAAAGCTACATCTAAGGCCAAATAGATTGTCTGAGACATCAACTCCCAGCCAATGTCAAAAGTCTGTTCCTTTCAGGAGAGCAGCTTCTGCTATGTGCAGCTAGGGCCCTAGAAGAACATTCTCTGAACAAATCTAACAGGCAAGATCTGCCCTCCAGGATCCGGAGTGTGAAGAGACATCAGGAACTCTTGCAAAGAGCCCTAATAAATGTGTAGCAACACATCGTGCCTAACCAGCCAGGCTGTGGCCGACAAGCAGAAGAAGAAATACATATTTGCTGAACACCAAATTGGATCTAATGACCCTGGCCTGTCTCACAGGGTCATCTTGAGAAATTGCTGATGTCGGAGGACGAGCGTAAGCAGCTGTTCTCCATTTGCACTCGGCAAGAGAAAGGGGCCTTGAGTTACAGCAGGAGGGACGCAGGTTAAAACCTTCAGGAGAGCTTCCTGGCTCAGAGGCTCCTGGAGAGCACGGCGGTGCGTTATCACGGGATCTCGGCAGACGGCCTCTTTCCAATGAGACTCTGAAGGGGAATAAGGCTGATGATCTGCCAGGAGGCTGCAGCAGGAAATTTATTAGGTCATTGATCCTTTTTCCTGGAGCTTCGGACCGTGTGCCCATGGCCCCGGGCTTTGCTGGGCACTGGATGACTTTGACAGCTCCGTACCATCCAAAACACAGAGAGAGCCAAGTATGGCGGCAGGCACACAGATTTAACCCCAGCACTTGGGAGGCAGAAACAGGTGGCTCTCTTGTAAGTTCAAGGTCAGCTTACTCTATATAATGAGTTCTAGGTCAGCCAGGGCTACATACAAAGACTCTCTTTCAAAAGAAGAAAATGCTGGAAAAGAGAATCCACACACACACACACACCCAAGGCTATCAGGGCCAACCCTCAAAACTTTGCTAGTAGTCAACTGTGCTGGCGAAACAGACATTTACAAGGCAACAGTCAGAAGTGCATCCCTAGCCTATCAAATCAGGGGAGCTGCCCCACAGTACCAGCATGGGCAAACAGGTCTCTGGTCCTAAGATGTTGAGTGAAAGGGAGACAATATAAATCAGAGCATGTTAGTGCCATGGGAGAATCCACCCATTTTACAGATGGGAAGGCTGAGGCCTGAACCTAGGCAGGGCCTTTACATAGTTACTACTGTGTTATCTGGAAGAGGAAAATCCTGGTGAGGAGGCTGAAGTCACTCACCAGCTCAGTAACCGCGGGAGCGTCTTCTAACAAGCTGCAGCCTTCCTAAACTTCTGGAGCACTCAGGAAGTTAAACCTCACACATGGGGCACTGCCATCCACTCAGGGCCATAGAGCAGTGACCACTGTCCCGCAGTCCTCATTCTCCAATCTTTAGCCCTTCCTGTCAGTCTCCCCGCTGCAGGAAGTTGGTCCTGTAGATGTCTGGGCTACCAGAAACGGCAAAGCTGTTTCCTGAAGCTGCTGTTTTTGCAGATTAGGAAATGGAGAGCACTATCCTGCAAGAATGCTTGAGAAAGGGGGCAGAGGAGGAGGCTGAGGCCAGCTTTGTTGGTCTTCCACGGTGATGGGGTCTTCTGTGATCCCTGGCCTGCAGGACAACGGACTGTGCATGCACCTCAAAGCCCCGTAGGACAAAGTAGGTCATTGGCCCCAGGTCCTCAGCAGCCTCCATTTCCACAGGCCCCAGGCACTTGGCAGGTACCACTGAGCTATACCGCTAACACACACACACACACACTGGAGGATTGCCACCATCTGGGGATGGAGGGCATCTCTTGGACAGTTTGCCTTCTCAGCCCCACCCTGAGATAGCCCTTTGTCTGCTCGGCCTCCTAGAACAAGACATACAAACATGTCCTGAGCAGTCCTCATTCCTGAAGTTCCAGGTGAGCCTTCCCAGCTCAGTCAGACGAGACATTCACGGTTACTCGTTTTACAGAGGGAGAAACTGAGGGTCAGTGACATCGGCCAACCCACCCTAGATACACAAGAAACTAAAGTGGAAAATCTAGGGAGGAAACCCCAGACCCTGATGTTCCAAAGCCTCCTCTTTCCTGGGAGAGCACCCCCATTTTCCCACCGTGCCTTTCTCTCCAGGTGCTTTTGAAGGTGTTTTCCACTTCTGTTTGGTTTTGTATTCTTGTTTCTTTCCGGTTCCATAAACCCTTTGCCTGCTTTGTTTTGTTTCGTTTCGGCTGTTACTGGTGTCTTTTGCAGTATTGAGATGGTCACTGGAACCTTGTGCGCGCTAGCCAGGCCTTCTGCCTCTGACCTTTATGTCAACCTAGACTTGTGAGCTTTCTAATGGGTCCTCTGACTCACCAACAGGATACTGCCCTGTCTGCCACAGCATCCTCCAGGTCTACGATGTGCTTCAGAAAGGGCCTCTCTAAAGGACCTGTGCATCATAGGAAACTTCACTTGCCCTGTTTAACTTTGGGACACCCTCCCCACCCAAGTGAGGGCCCCGGACTATGATGCCAGGCCTCCTGGAAATACCTCCAGGTTTTCAGGGCAACAGTAACACAGAGTGATTGGCCTTCACTTTCCTATTTCTAAACTAAGGATGTGAACATCGCTGGGCTCTGTCTGAAATCCGATACGTTAATAACACAACAGGGCCTGCTCAGGGTTAGTACGGTGTACATTGCTGAACACAAGCAGGTGCCTATAAGCCTTCAAATTTAAAATCACAGGACAGAAACCCAGTCACAGCTCAGAAAATACTAAGATGGAAAGAGGAACTTCCTCCCAAAGTCAGCATTATACCACTGAGTGTAAGCATATAGCCCTTGAATACCTGTAAGGACAGGGAGCTCACTACCTAACCGGGAGATTATCCCAATATTAAGTACATTTTGATTTAATTGTATCCTTCCTTGAGAAATAGTCAACCTGGTACAGCTTCCACCGCCAGCCCCAAGTACCCGGCCCCTCTCCCCTTCTGACAGCTGAGGCCCACCTTCTGAGGACTCTACCCTGGGCAGCTTCAGCTGTGTAGGGTGATTCAAAGTGGTTTCCAGGGTAATGGAAACAGACCTGGCACATTCCTCCTGGTGCCTCCACTATCCCTCTCCAAGCCCCAGGGCCAGCATACCAGCAAGCAACCTTGCTGGCAGCTCCCAGGGGTGGGGCCCAGTGACAAAGCAGAGCAGCCTGGGGTGGGACCTGGTGACAAAACAGAGCAGACAGTAATCTTCATGGATATCCTCAGAGCACGTCCTAAATCAGGAAAGGGAGCTGCCTAGAGTCTGTCCTAATGCCACAGGACAGTCAGGAGGGCTGGGTGCAGGCGTCTGGGTGTGCACCTGTAGGAGGCATAAAGATGTCTTCAGGCCCTTTTAAGGGCTTCCAGTTTGGGGTTAAGTGTTGCTATCTTCCTCCGTTCCTTCATGCAATGAAAAGTTGCATTATTGTGGGAGAAATAACGCATAAGGCTTGCTTTCAAGATCTGATGTGAATGGAGCCGGCAGACTTTTATACCTGGGGAGACTGCAGCTTCTGGAAAATCAAAGACGGCATGACGGGTCAAGTCTGCCAGTCAAACTCCTCTGCCTCTCAGCCTGACTGCAGAGATTAAGGAAGAGATGACAAGCACTTAATACAGGGCCCGCCATGCACCAAGCACGGCTCCTAAAGAAACCTGGTTGAATTAGTTCAATCCCCACCCACACTCTGAGACAGACGCTGTGATCCCCATTCACAGATGAAAAGATTGGGATGGAGGGAGGGACCACTGTCTGCCTCAAGTCACACAGCTAGAAAATGAAGTATCAAATCTTTCCTACCGTAGGACAAGACCACGCTCCCTCCTGATGCTACACATGGCCTAAGGGCCCTAGCATCAGGCTGGAAGATAGTTCAAGTATGCATACATTGTTCACATGTGCACACATGTCTGAGGGTTCGCAGAGCCTAGCCAGAGCCAGGGCCCTGAAGCAGGCTGCAGGAAAACCAGCCGCACTGAGGTCAGGAACCTCAAAGGGTTTCGACCAGTCCTATACCTGGCTCTGCCTTTCACTAGCTTGGGTTCCTCTCTGATCTTCAGTTTCTTCCTCTGTAAAATGAAAGTACCAACACCCACCTTCCCTGTGCCTGGGCGGTGAGTCACTATTTGTAAATAAGTCACAAACATGGAGGCGCTGCAGAGAGTCTAGACAAGCCAGGAAAGGCCAAGGCGTGGATGAGAAGAGCCTTGGTTCAGTGTACCGACACGCAGCTGTAATCACAGCATTCAGGATGCTGAGGCTGGAGCATCTTGAACACACAACCAGGCTGGGAAACAGAGTGACGTTTATCCCAAAAGAAGTGCTTTTGAAATGAGCAGGGGGCCTTCCATGGGAAGCGTTCCCAGCTTTTTCAAGTCAAAACAGGCTAGAAAACAGAAAGAAAACCAGACTGCTGTCTTCAGGGCTTCTCTTCAGAACAGGGGCAGTACCATGTTCACCCAGTCACTGCAGTGCATGCTGCAAAGGAGAAGCAAGTCTTCCATGAACAGGCACTGAGAGATTTAGAGGGAGGTGGTACTCAGAGTCTGCAAGAAGACAAGAGAACAGGCCTACAAAGAAACGGCAGGTGTGGTCTTCCATGCCTAAGGCCCGAGCCACTGCTCCATTGCACACCAACAACGTGTCTATATCTAATGTGGGAAACACGCCTCCTCAACAGGACTGCTTTCATTCTGCTATTGGACTGGAAAGAGGAAGAAACAGAGAGACAGACAGACAGACTCCACTGGTATCTGGCGAATGCCAGGGATTCCCCTCTTGCTAGATGCTTGGAGACCTGCCTGCTGGTTTATCAGCAAGCACCTGGGATGATGCCTTCCAACCCACTGTGGAAAGAGACAGAAAACCTACATGCAACTGGCTCAGAGGCTGTCACCAGACACCTGCCGCGAACAGGTCCCTAGAGAGACAGGAGGACAGATTACTGAAGCCCCTACCCAAAGGGTTTGCTGTCAAGTGGGGGAGGGGCGGGCAGAAAGTAAACAAATAACCCTAGCAAATGGAGCTGTGGTCTGCCCTAGATGAAGGCATTGGGGGGAAATGCTGCAGAAAGCTGGGAAAGAAAACTGTGATCCAAAGATAAGAAATGTGTCTGGATTTCTAGAAGGTGAACTGGTGTATTCATAGAAAGCCTTAAAAAAAAAAAAAGTTCATAACCTTTGACCTAGAAACCCAACTTCTAAAGATCAGTTCTGAAGACATCTTCAGAGGCATGCAAGAAGATTCATGAACAAATTCATATTTATGCTGTGTATTATGGAAAAGTGGGGAAACAAGGCAGGCCATGAGTGCAGCCTATGAGAGATAGGCACAGTAGGGAAGGTTTCCAGAGCAAAGAGAAGGTGAGAAGATGTTTGTGGCAAAGCTAAAAGAAGCCAGACAGACCCTCCACTCAGAGGAAAGACATCAGCAAGGAACATGACAGCCAAACCTCGTGGCTGTCAGGCTCAGGCTGGCCTCTGGGGTCCACACCAAGGCCTCTGGAAGTGAACAATATAAAATGACTGTGTTTTCCAGAAAAGCACAAAGAGGGTGTATATTTTGTCCACAGTATGTGCACGTGTTAACATGCACTTGCAGTATGTGCATGTGTTAACATGCACTTGCAGTATGTGCATGCGTTAACATGCACTTGCAGTATGTGCATGCGTTAACATGCACTTGCAGTATGTGCATGCGTTAACATGCACTTGCAGTATGTGCATGCGTTAACATGCACTTGCAGTATGTGCATGCGTTAATATGCATTTGCTCATTTAAACTTGCCCATCTTGCAGTTAAGGAACGCTGAGACCCAGACTGCAGCACAGCTAATAGAAGGCAAAGTTATTCTATTCGGGGACATTAACCTAGTACCACAGTGGAAGAGAACTGGACTGAGTGGGACTGTTAACAGCCATGACCAACCAAGGTCGGGTAGGCAAACAGCAAAGTACTACCCGCTAAAAAGAAAGGCCACATCAGCAGAACTTGGTGCTAGATAACGGTGGGGAGGTATGGGGAGGAATCTGGGGAGGTGACGTCAGGAATAACTCCTGGGCCTCTGGAGTGCAATTCTCAAATTTGGAGAAAAGGATCAAACACAGAGCTGTGCAAGCTATATGTGCACACAAGACATCAATGCCTATTAAATAGAGGATGAACGAAGACGCAAGTAAATCAATGACAATGGCTGTTTGGAATGAGATGGTGGTGGCTTTTTACTGATTTTTTTTTGAAACAGGGATACATCATTTCTGCAATTTGAGTAAAGCTGCTTCTGCTTCGGAATGATGCACACCTCTGTGTGTGCAGTGCGTACCAGACTGTCCTTGGGCTACTGTGTGCTCACAAACCACCTCCATCCCTAGCAGGACTTCAGGCCTAGCATTGCTTTCCTGTCACCTGGGAGGGAACAAAGAAACTCTATGCTGAGAATGGGGTGATATTCACAGCCCAGAGGCTTCGATGGAGAAGCAAAGATTAGAAAATCCCTGCACTCCACTGAGAAGTCTGGATCCCAACTGGGTTGGACCAAGGTCATGATTCGGAGACAGCCATGGGGACCTCAGAAGTGAAGTGGGATCCCCCGTGAAGGTGGTGAGTGGGTTCAGAGTGACCCCCTAGAAAAGATGTTCACCTACTTGGCAAGTGTCAGAAGGATACTGGCCATCTCCATGACATTTGAAGAGCTCCTTCTGGGTTCTAGAAAAAAAATGGCAGCCATCTCAGAGCCATCAGACTCTAGATCACAGTCATCCAACAGGATGATCATGTCAACCAACTCCTAGGGTCATGAGAAGGTCAAACAGCCCTGAGTGGGGACCGCCATGGGGGCTGGTGCACCAGTCAAGTGTTAACTGTGACATTCATAGTCATGGTTAAAAATATGAATGGGCAATAACCTCTTAAACAGGCGCGTGCACGCATGTGTCCTTATGCACACAGCGAGCTGATAATTACAGCTGAGGACCATTGGTTGTTTACCAAACGGTTTCGCTTGAACCTTGTGTTCATTAATTACTTCCTAACAAAAACAAGCTGATGTGTGTACTGCCCAGTTCTTACAGGTGAGAAAAGTGAGTCCTGGGTGTCTGATTGTCTCCTGGAGACATATATATATTAATAAGCAGTGTCTGAAACCCAGTTCTGAGCCAGATGCTCCTCCACTGGCCACACATGGCCTCAGGACACCTAGCATTCATCTACTGAGTCATAGGCTCAATTCTTGCGCTTCCCATAAGGCAGCTTGGAATCGGACCATAGGTGAGGGAGACTCTACATGAAGAATCAGGTAGGCCAATAAAACAGGGTTCTTCCCTCCAAGCATCGAGGTCCACACCTGTCATCCCAGCACTCAGGAAGCTGAGGCAGAAGGGCCTTGACCAGCCCTGGGCTTACACATAGCAAAGCCTCCTCTCAAAGCAAACCTAAAAGCTAGCATACATACATATATACATACATACATACATACATACATACATACATACTTGCTATAATCTGCATGTTCCCCTGCTTTTGGCTGGGGCTGAGATTAGAGCCACTCATCTGCTGGCTTGCCTGATCTACACAGCGTCGTGAAGACCGGCAGCCTTAGCAGATCCAGGGTCTAAGCAGGCGCAGGAGCTGCCAGGCTTTGCTCAGTCTGCCCGAGCCCCGGGCCATTGTCACATCAACCCAACCCAGCAGAAAGAGGGGAGTCGAACGCTAAGCCCCGGCTCTGAGCTCTTCCAAACCTGATCTGATCTCAGCCAATGAGGCCTGCCCTCCGCTGAAGCCGGAGGCTGCTGCCAGCTCGGGCCTGGCTCTCTGCCAGCCTTCAAGGGTCGCCTCTAGCTTGGGGAACTCAGCAGCTCGGAGGTACTGACCTTCCTGTCAGAGCCACGGCAGACACCTGTCACGGCCTTGAGGACTAACGACAGGCCTGAGTGAGTGGCATTGAGTTTAGCAGCTGCACTAGTGGTGTGCCCTTCGAAGGTCAATGGTGCACATTTACGCCGCCTCCCGGGGGGTGGGGGAGCACAGGGGCGGGGCCTATCACCCTTCAAGCCGAGCAGGTGGCTCCTTTACTTGCACTGAGGCGCTCCCAGCCAGACATGTAATTGACATCCCTCTGGGATTTTTTTTTTTCCTTTTGTCCTACAGAACAGAAGGAAGAGGAGAGAAAAGAAACTGTATTTACCTCTTATAGTCCTGCTGACCTGCCCAGGACAGTTGAGTGAGCCCTCCTGGCACTTCAGGAGAGGGCTATAGACACCAGAACAGCGACTTCCAGAAGGTTCTTTCCCCCACCACCACCACCCCCAACTGTGAACCATGCCCCACTCACTGCTGGAGGCCAAGTCTACATTCCCATGCTGAGCTCCAGAGAACAGCTTGCCCTGCTGGACACATAGGCGGCCCCTGCCGTCCTTCCCAACCAGCTCCCTAGATCTTTCAGTCCTTGCTACAGCACCTCCTGGCCACCCTCAGAAAGCCTCTACCCAGGGGCTCTGAGATGTCATGTCAGAGCACAGAGAACATTTAAACTACAGGCTTTCCTTTTTAAGGTTTATTTATTTATTTATTATAAGTACACTGTAGCTGTCTTCAGACACTCCAGAAGTGGGCGTTAGATCTCAGTATGGATGGCTGTGAGCCACCATGTGGTTGCAGGGATTTGAACTCAGGACCTTCGGAAGATCAGTCAGTGCTCTTAACTGCTGAGCCATCTCACCAGCCCCCAACTACAGGCTTTCCAAAAGGAGGAGTCATCGCCAAAAGCCAAGTCCAAGTCTAGTTAGGAAGGCACTAGATTGCAGGACATGAGAATCTATCCAGGGTTCTCTGCAACGTGCTTTGCATATTTCCTTAGGGAAACACTCCTAGGCCCCTGGAGGATGCCTAGAGCTCTGTTTCCTATGAAGGTCTATCAATTAGGCACCAAAAAAAATGGGAAAAACTACAATACTACTAATACAATAGAACAATTACAATGGTCTACAATAAGAATGTGTGAATTCTCCCTTTCCTGGTCTCCCTCTCTCTCCCTCCCCCCTCCCTCTTCCCATGCTTTCTCCTGTGATGGTGTGAGAAGCCACAATGGTGAAGCTGACCAGACAGTCAAAGCCTGAAGTCGTGGATGGTGGAATCATGGATGAGGGGGCCACCGCAGATGCCGTATGCATGAAGGATCTTCACAGGGAGCAAAGCATGATTGTTTCCCTTCTGGTTTGTTAGTGATTAGCAAGGTTCCATGAAGAATCCAGATTGTTGCACATCCAGACCTGGAGACTGGGAGTGAGAAGCTGTGTCTATGAAGAGGCTCAGAGTCCCTGTTACAAAGGACATGGTGAGAGAGGGGGGAGCTGCTTGGGCTGAGGGGACAGCTCAGCTGGTAAAGTTATCAGCTTATAATCAGGAAGACCCAGGTTCAATGCCCCAAACGCATGGGAAAGTGCAATGTTGTGGCACACATCTGTAATCGAAGCACTCCTGTAGCAAGATGGAAACCAGAGGCAGGGAAATTGCCCACGTGCTCATGGGCCAGTGAGCACAAGGTACAGAAAAACTGCAAGGGAGGAGAACAGCAAGTCTTAAAGGCTGTCCTCTGACCCGCACACATGAAACCCGCACAAGGATAGGCACTAAATAATTAATCAACATATATATACATGTACACACACACATATATATGTGTGTGGGTATATGTGTGGGTATATGTATATATGTGTATGTATGTGTATGTGTGTGTTTATATTTTTATTTATATTTATATTTCTTCTTTTAAAGACATGCAGGTACCCCAAGTTCTGGGGAGGAGGAGTACTCATTGGAAGGGAAGCACCCAGATCTAAAAAGTTTCAGAGATTCAGATATAATGCAGTGGGTTCAGTGAAAGACCCAATGAGGGTGAAGAACACAAGAGCCCTAGAGATGGCGTTCCTGAAGACCACCTCTCCGTGGCCCAGGCAGTGATCCAAAAGTCAGGAGGAGTCAACAGAGATAGCAGTTCTGCTTCAGGAAAACAGGATGGGTGTCTGGGGGGGAGGAATATCCCGACACTGATTTTTTTTAGGGGGTTGTGCGTGTGATACACAGTGGGTGGTGTTATTATTATAAAACGATGTCAGGAATAGACCACGGGCCTCCCAGCAGATGCCAAGGCCAGATGGAGGGCTGACAGTGTTCCACCTCGCTTGCTCCCGTGTCCCGGGATCCCCCCTGAGCATCCCCAAGGGGCCCAGGCAGCTAGCACTTCATCAACAAAGTAGAGGGAAACTGTGAAGGAGAATCAGCAGAGTTTAAAGACACCTTCCTTCCTTCCCACCAGGCCTCTCAGCAGGTCTCTAAGCTTTCCCCTTACCTCTCGGGGCACAGTTCCAGATGGGGACAGCAGAGACTGCAGCCGAGTAGCTCAGTTCACCTAGACACCGAGTGACAAGGACCATGAGCACCCCGGCTGCACAGGCACTGAGAATGCAGTCCTCAGTGGTCCATAAACAGAGAGTTCAGAGATGCTAAGGGCATCCCCCAAGTCACACAGCTAGGTAAGTATTAGGACCAGATCTCAGGCCTGGCTTTTCTCTCTTTTTTCCCCCCAAGACTGTAAGAGCTGTGTTTAACTTCTCTAGTCGGATGTGGACAGACTTAGAAACCAAGATCAAGCCTGGAGCTTGAAGATGCCCCAGTCGATGACCCAGCTTGGGAGTGGATAGAAAGTCTAGCTATTTCACCACCCCTCTGCCCCTCAGGGGCTGTCAGGGAAGGGACACCCCCATCTAACTGTGGGGCTCTGGGAAGACTTATCCCAATGTGGGGAGGGCTACAAGAGAAGAAGGGAAGTCAGAGGGATGAAACCTCCCCCGCCCTGGAGAGAGGGTACCCGGGGAAGAACAGCGCATCCCGTCCCCTATATTTCACAAGAGACAATAACAATTGGACATGTCGTTCCCCAAAACCAGAAACTCAAAGCAATTTGAGATGAACTTTCAGAATGATGAAACAAATGGCCGCGTTCGCGTTACGCACCAAATAAATCACACCAAAGTGAGAGCCGTAATTCCCAAAAGTACACAGGGAATTGATTTTACTATGACACTCATCATGATGAACGGGTACAACCCTGCAGGGGCCACCTTAAGTGGCTCCTGTTTAACCCCTGCTCTCCCAGACTAGCCCCTTCCTCTGCTGGATCTCCAGCCGCAAAAAAAGGCTAAAGACACAATTGTCTTGACGCTGGCGTGAGCCTGGGCCTGCTCTACAGCCCTCCTGATGCAGGAGCACCAGCAGCTCCCAAGCCTGGAGAGCCAGGCCAAGCTCCTATCCAGGAGGATGTCAGCTGCCTGGCTGAACAAAGGGAAGAGAGACCTGGTATCTTCCATCAGTAATGGGTTTCTTCGTATGGCTGTCCGAACGCTGGGGAGCGGTGCTTACCCCCAGGTGCCTTCCAGGAAGCCAAGAAGCTTAATTACCCAGAGGCTGGATCAAGGTCTATCTCAGTGGCTTAGTTAGGGTTTCTTTTGCTGTGAAGAGACACCCTGACCACAGCAGCTCTTATAAGGAAAACATTTCATTGGGGCTGGTTTACAATTTCAGGGGTTTAGTCTATTTTTGTCATGGCGGAAAGCACGCTGGCATGCAGGCAGACATGGTGCTAGAGAAGTAACTGAGAGTTCCACATCCAGATCTGCAGGCAGCAGGAAGAGAGAGAGCCACAGGAAGTGACTGAAGCACACTTCCTCCAACAAGGCCACACCTCCTAATAGAGCCACTCTCTATGGACCTATGGGTGCCGATTTTATTCAAACTATGTCACTTAATGATGTCAAAGTGAGCTCTCTTTCCAGCATCTTCTGTTTCCAATGATGCTGATAGGACCTTTGTACCTACCTTGCACTGGAATTCTTTGTGTCATTCATTCATCCATTCATTCATTTATTCATCCATTCATCCGGCCTTCAGCGAGTGTTTAAGGAGTATCCACTAGGTATCAGAAACCGAGATGAGCTATACTAGAGAATCAAATACAGGGCAGCAGGAGGGTGGCGAACAGAAAAATCACACAGATGAAAGAAAAATTGTGGCAGCATTTAGAAAGCTATGCCTGTGCTTGAGCACGTGTAAGAAAGCTGGCTGTATCAATAAGGGTGGGGCGGAGAGGGAGGGACTCTGGGAGGCTAAGGCTGAACTGGCGATTCTCAGATGAGATGGTATTAGCCAACCAATGAGATTAGAGGGCAATGGGAGGCGGGGCCCAGAGGTAGCCAGAGTACAAAGACTTGATGGAGGTCAAGTGTGGGAGGCAGGGAGGTGAGGGGCTGTAGCAGCCCAGTCAGGAGCTCCCTCCCTCCTTCATGAAGAGACTCCAACTCACTGCTGGAATAGGGAGCAATCCCTGATCTGTGTCTCCGAAGCTTCCTCGGAGTTCAAGGGGCCTCGTCTGGTCCCGCCCCGCGGAGGCTGAGCTTGTTTTCAGCCTGGAAGCTGAAAGATTTCCTGTCCTTTTGGAGCAGAGGCTGTCAACCTTCCTAGTGCTGCGACCCTCTAATATAGTTCTTCATGTTGTGGTGACCCTCAACCATAAAATTGTTTTCGTTGCTACTTCGTGACTGTCATTTTTGCTATTGTTGTGAATCGTAATGTAAACGGCCGACATTCAAGATATCTGATATGCAACCCCAGAAAGAGGTTTCGGACTCACAGGTTGAGAGCTACTGCTTGGAGTTTTAGTCTTCTTCCCCAACTGTGGCCAATTATCTTGCTCGCTGGCTGCTGTAAGAGGTAACAAGTAGAGACAGCAGACGCCACTCCATAAAATAAGCTGCGAAAAGCAACTTGGGACAAAATTAAAGGGAGTTAATGACACAAAAAATAAACAGAGCTAATGTCATCACAGAAGGGTTTGATCCATCGTCACATGAGCTGTTCTGTCTTGGGTTTTTTGTTTGTTTTGTTCCGTTATTGTCTTTGATTTTTAAAAAAAAAAAAATGCAGCTGGTGTGGAAGTCCCACGCTGCCTCTTTGTGGGCGTGCAACCTTGGGCAGCAGTTTTGGCACTGTTAAACTGCACTCTTTGCTTGGGACCTGACATATTATGCGCCCCCACCCGCAACCTGCAGAGATTCTATAAGTGACTCACGCATTTATATCAGACAGTTGAAGCTCTATGAATTTATGATCAACTTCAAAGGACAAGAAAGACCATAGGCGCTCTGAGCCCCCCAACTTCTCAAATGCAACCTCCCTCTAGCTACAGGGGGCTGGTGCAGGGGAGAAGATGTTCTTAAAAAGAAATAGCCATCGCAGCCTGTCCCGTGTAGGTAAAGACGAGGTATGCTAGGCCATAACTCCAATCACCCAACAGTCTATAAGAACAGAGTAGGGGGGGGAGGCTATCACAAAACAGTCATGTTCTTCTCTCTTGAATTTTCTAAATTCAAGAAGAGCACGTGAAGCAAGCCAGAAGAGAAAGAACTCTCAGCGTCAGTATTCTCCTGCCCCCAAGAAGTTTATCGAGGGACAATTAGCAATGCCCATTGCATAACCTCCCGCTCCTAGAAACAACGATTTTCAAATTTTCATAGTTAGGGATGTAAAGAGCTAAAGGTCCAAGGGCGGGGTCTGGGCGGGGTCTGGGCGGGGTCACTTTACCAGGACACAGGGGAATTAATTAGCTGTGCACCTGTGAAGTCAGGCATGACTCTTGCAAGTGGGTGGTCTCTCCTGCTGTTTCTCTGGTGCTGCCTACTCCAGGCTAGCTGGCCCATGAGCCTGTAGAAAATTCTCCCATCTCTGCTTCCCATTTTGCTGAGACAGTACAGGGATACAGGCAACTGCATCCGGCCCTTTACGTGGGTTTGGGGGGTGTAACTCAGGTTGTCAGGCTAGCACAGTGAGTACTTTAACCGGAAAAGCTCTCTCAGCAACCTGAAACAAATACAGTTCGAATCATCATGAGCTTGTAATGACAGGCAATGAAGGTCTGCAAAGTGGCCACCTTGAGCACTGGACCTCAGCAGCGGATGTTGTTGTCTAACCCTTATTCATTGTTACTTGGCTCTTCTGACATGAAAGAGATGGATTTTCATTTAATGTAGTGCCCTGCAAACATTTTCTGCCAAAGGCCAGATTATAAATACTTTAACCTATGTGGACCATACAGTTTCTGTCACGAATTTCTTGACTCTGTTGTAACATGAGCTCAGCCGTAGACAATACGTAAACTCATGCTCCTGGCTCTGTCCCAATAAAACTTTATTTACTAAAACAGGTTTCAGGCAGGATGTGCCCCAAGGGCCAAAGTTTGCTGACTCCCAACTCAATTCATCATCTTTATTATGTCATCATTTGGCCTTTTGCCTTTTGACAACGAACATCACTTTCTAATTGTTGATTTATTATCCGTATGGACTGGTCACGTTCAATAATTCACTCCAAAATTCAACTTTGAAAATCAAATTAAGAGAAAGTGGCCCTTGCCTATTTACCACTCAATCACTGATGAGGAACTTGTGTAAAGTGACATTTAGTTAAAAATAACAAAAAAAAAATGACAGGATATGAACAACCTAGCTCTCAAAGAAGATGATGCCTCTGGTTTCTGTAGGCCTGGGCCATGTACCTCTGGGAGACAAAGTTGAGTCTGTTTAAAACCTTAAAAAATTGTCTTTACGTCGGAAAATGATTCCCAGTTATGAGGCACCATCACAAACACAAGGCTAACCCTAAACCTAAACCTAAACCTAAACCTAATCTTAACCCTAACCCTAACCCTAACACCTAATCCCTAACCTTAACCCTAACCCCAAACCCAACCCTAACCCTAACCCCTAACCCTAAACCTAACCCTAACTCTAACCCTAACACCTAACCCCTAACATTAACCCTAACCCCAATCCTAACCCTAACCCCAACCCTAACTCTAACCCTAACTCTAACCCTAACACCAAACCTAACCCTAACCCCAAACCCAATCCTAAGCCTAACTCTAAACCTAACACTAAACCTAACCCTAACCCTAACACCTAACCCCTAACCTTAACCCTAACCCCAACCCTAACCCTAACCCTATTCCTAACCCTAACCCTAACCCTAACCCCAACCCTAACCCTATTCCTAACCCTAACCCTAACCCTAACCCTATTCCTAACCCTAACCCTAACCCCTAACCCCTAACTCTAACCCTAACCCTAACCCTAACCCTAACCCTAACCCTAACCTAACCCTAACCCTATCCCTAATTAAGCTTGCTCACCAGTAAGCCAAAGGCTGCACAGCCAGGTTTGCTACCACCCTTGCAACATGCTCTCGGACCTTGGCTAGCCTAGCATTGCTGGTTCCCCCTCTACGAAAGCCCCACCACACAGTCCAGAGAAGAGCTAAGCAGACCTTGAAAGCTCTTAGTCATATCCTGGCTCTGCATCTGCTGATGAGCACGGGCAACCTGAACCTCAGTTTTCCTCTATAAAACTGAAATAATGGGAACAGTGCATCCTGTCTTCACAGAAAGTCCTTAAGAAAACCAAATGGGGGTCAGCTAGGCAGAAGCTGGAGGTTGCATCTGCTGAGATCCAGCTTAGCCTAGAAGAATAGCCAGGGCTCTTTTCCTGCTCTGGCCAGTAAGGAGAAGCACCACCATCGCAGCATGGCCAACAGGTGGCTGGTCCTCTGGAGCTGTCTGGCCTCCTTGTTCAGAGAAATGCATAGCAAGCAGCATAGCATGGGAGCCTGATGATCTCGGGGTCTGCAGCATCTTCCACGGAAAAAGGAGTCGGTCCACTTCTAGACTGTGGTATGCAGCCCCACAGTCAGCTGCGAAGTGGCCAGGGTGGTCCTGACACAGAGGTCTGGGTCTCTGCCTGAGGATCGCCCATCAATGAGGGCACACCAGTTACACTCAGGCCGCAGACACTTCGTCTGGGGGAACAAGAGCCGCTCTGATCTGCAGAGCAGCAAGCAGCCTTGAGCAGGCCCAGGGCATCCTGTGTGGCCACAAGCCCTGGGTAAAGAGGTAAAGACCTGCAGCACCACTAAGAGCTTCTGCCTCGTGTGCCTGCAATCAGAAGCAATCCAGTCAGCCATGGAGGGAAGGAAGGGAAGGGGAGGGAGGGGAGGGGAGGGGAGGGGAGGGGTAGGAAGGGAAGGGAGGGGAGGGGAGGGGAGGGAAGGGAAGGAGGGAGAAGGGAAGGAAAAATCAGAGGTTCTCTAGCTAAGGAGTTTGCATGAATGTACAACCTTGACCCAGCCCAAGCCTGGGCTCTGAGGTCCCACAGCGCTGCCTGCACATAGGAGCTCTGTGTGTAATTGAGCCCTGTTATTACAACTGCTATTTTATGCGCTGGAGGAACTATCGAAGATCAGATGCCAAGGGTGCTCACAAAGTTAGATTGTCTTCACAAGGGAGACCCTTGTCTGCTCACGTTCATCTCAACTTCTTGAACGTTATTAGTTACTCTGCCTGAAGATTTCTCTCTCTCTCTCTCTCATTTTTTTTCTGACCAAAGCTCTAACCTTTTGTAGACTAACAATATATTTTATTCCTATAATCTTCTGCTTTAATTTCAAAAAGCAGCTCCCCAATCCTTATTTCTATTGCATTTTCCTTACAGCTCTAGGGAAGAAAAGGCAGAGAACAAAACCCTATTTCCCCACAGGCCACATTTCCACAAGCCAAGGAGTTGAATAGGAATGGGTATTTGCGATCACTGAATATGAATGGGTGGAAGGACTCTTCTCCTCAAAGCTCTGCCAGGATGCCCAGTGCGCATACTCACCCTGTTCAGAGGCCCAGGGCTCAGTGCCTCCTGTGACTGAGCACTGAAAACAAGCGATCCATCCACCATGCTCATTTCTGATGCCC